>NC_057805.1:419256840-419293811 GCF_018294505.1 Triticum aestivum | reverse complement strand
CTGTGCCCGCGGTGCGACAGACCGGAACCCCGGCGTCCGTTTCTACAAGTGCCCCAACTAGGGAGTAAGTTCTTTTTCGAACAAAGATCAATCTCTTGCTGCAGTATCCGGCGTTTTGCTTTGCGTTCTCTTGTTCATCGTACAGTTTTTGAACTGACGCAGGACGGAGGCCTGTGCGACTTCTGGTTGTGGGAGGACCAGTACGCGTTCTTCATCACAGGTGTTGGCATCAACCTTCTCATCAAGGCTGCCGGAGGAGGGACCAACGTGATGTTCGGTATCGGCGGGGCCATGGAGGATGTACGCATCGCAACCAGGAACACCATGATGATTTGCTTGTTCACGCTCCTCCTGCTGCTCGCCAAGGCAGTCGGTGGGCAGTGACGCTCCTACAGCGCCGGTGTTCGCTGCGGGTTCACGACCACCTCAGTCCCCCTATAACCCTCGAATAGCAGCTTCCAGTGGCGGCACACGATCAGCTACTACAGCCCTCTCGTCTGGAGCACTAGGACCTCTTGGCCTGCATTTTGAAAAGCACAACCAAATTAGTTACGAAAACTAACTACGATGAAAAGCATGATTTAAAAGAGCCCAAACTGCTGCAACACGATTTCATAATTACAAAATCGATTCTAGGACCCTTTTCCGGCAGGATTGATTCAGACTTATTTCTCCCCCATACCATACATTCAGACTGGTGAAAGAAAAAGTCAGCAAACTTCTATGGATTGGATTGCACTAAGCACACCATCCCACTTGCATTTGTTTGAACACTAAATAATGACAGCATGCCAATGGATAGTGAGCTTACGGACTGAAAATTATGGACAAAGTAACCTAACCATACAAGTCAACTAGTCCCCAGTAGCAGCAATTCAATCATTCTATGTCGACGGGACGTAAACTGGGTTTTTTCACCAAAATCGAACGAACGGGTAGGGATTAAGGGAAAGCAGTAAGAACTTTTCAGCAAGGGATGATCGACCACCATTTTTTTATACGCAATTCGCCTAAACTAATGAAACTTCCTCTCATCGGCTCGTATGAATGCTATCAAGGAAATACACATTTGCCCCAGGCGACAGCAAAATTGGTAATGTACCTGCGCTTCCAACCTACGCGGATGGTGGTGTTCGCCGAAGCTGGGCCGCTGTGACGTGCGGACTGCACGGCGCAGCTCGAGACGACGGCCGGCGTCCCGTCGCCGACCCGTGCCGACGGCAGGACCATGCCTCCAGAACTGAATGTCGTGCACGAATCCGCCGCACCACTGCTGCCGCTGGACTGGACGGAGTTGTGCGAGACGACGGCTGGAGTCGCCAATCCCGACGGCTGGACCACGCCCCCTGAACTGAATGTCGTGCACGAATCCGCCGGGCCACTGCAGCCGCTGGACTGGGCGGAGTTGTGCGAGACGCCGGCTGGAGTCGCCAATCCCGACGCCACATCCCCGCCTCCAGAGCTGAAGGTCTTGCAGGATGCCCCGGAAAATTCGCCATCAGCCAAGCCCACCCCTTGATCCAACTCAGGCACGTCCGGCGAGACCGGGCCGACGGCCGGATCCGACGAGCCAATGGCCGAATCGGGCACAACGTCGGCGCCGCCGCCCATAACGCACGGCGCGTCGTGCGCACCTGCACCCCTAGCAGCCAAGATAGATCTGCAGCACCGGGGACCGGGGCGAGCTCATTAGATCTAGATTTTGACCAATAACAACTAGATATGGAGGGATTCACTAACCCAGAGGCCAACGCTGCCGAGGTAGTTGCTCCGGGGAACGGCATGAGCAGATCCAGGGGGAGGAGGAAGCACACCGGCTGCTGTCGCGGCTCACCTTGTTCGTCTCCCGGCAATGAACGGGAAATGGACTCGTGCGAGAAGAAGCACATGCACCTAATCCTTGTCGCCACCAGTCCAGTAGTCCGGGTCGCCGGCCCCGCGGTACAGGAAACCAACGCCCCCACATGGTACGTCCTGCGCAGTACGCCCACTTTTCTCTGACGGATGAGTACCATGGCCCGACCCCACGATACCGACGTGCGACAGGGTATTGCATGTATCAGGCGTTGTATCTCCACTTTACCCATTTTGTTAATCAGACAGCACGCATCACCACGCCGCGCGTGACCGGCCGTGCAGCTGCCGCTGCGTCCAGTTCGTCCTCTCTCCTGCAGACACCTACTACACTATCTAGAGCCTTCATACACCAAGTCACCAACTGCCCATTTATTATTAAGAGGTGGCCTTGCATGATTTTGATCGGGACAATTTTTTTGTCATGAGCAAATGGCATGACACGAGCGAATTAAGCATAGGTTTGTTGGTTAGCTACGGTTCTTCATGCTAGAACCAACTCATCCGAGTTAAGTGTTAGACTTAACACGGGTGCGCGCGTATTTTTGTATTTATTTCAGTCTTTTTGTATGACGTGACCGTCTGTTATGAGGTGTCTGTGATGATTTTGTTAATAACAAAATCTGCCGATCAAGTCTTTAAGTGGCGCTGATAAGGGTAGGATGTGATTGATTTGCAAAAAAGAGGTACATGTGACTGCCTGCGTATATTTATAGAGGTGAATGTGCGTGCATGTTGGAGCATCTCCAACGGATTTTCAAAAATCTTCCTTTACAATTGCTTATTGCGTTTAAAGCGTTGTTGCAGCACCAACAACTTTTCAAAAAATCTTCCTTTATAATTGCTTATTGGCTTTAAAGCGTTGTTGCAGCAGACCCCCAATATACCCCCTATAGGCCTATATGTAGACTAACATATGTACCCCCACCTCTCTCTCTCCCACTCTCGTGTGCAATGAACACAAATACGGAGCTCCGGCGGGGGCAGTATTGCGGGCGCTAGCACGACCTACCGACAACATTCTACGACAAGGCAGCATGGTGGTGTGGCGCGCCGACGGGCGGTGTGGTTGTACAATGCGGCAACGACGGTGACGACGATGTGATTGTCAATGACGGAGGGAGTGGCGGTGGCCGCATGCAGCAAAGGGGAGGCGGTGGCGATGCCACGGCTGGCAGAGTTGCAGGCGACGGAAAGGCGGGCAACAGTCAGTTCTAGCAGTGGCACGACCAGTCGGTGCCCAGCTCCACGTGATTGTCAGCACAAGCGGCAATTGATCGTATATGGATGCTACGTGAGAAGCTGACTTCATAGGTTTAACTAAGGGCATCTTTAGCCAATCCCCTAAAACCGGTTAGAGGAGTACAAATCCGGTTTACTCCTCTAACCGGGACCTTGTCGAACTCCTAAATCGTATAAGGGAGCAAAAAAAATACTCCTCGCAGCCGCCGAAGAGTAAATATACTTGCCCGCTCGACCGCCCAATAAACCCGACCCAACACTCTCTCCACCGTCTGACCGCCCAAATCCACCACCAGGTGTCTCCTCCCATGGCTGGATCCTGCCGGCTGAAAGCACAGGTGCTCCCTGGGTGATTTTGGTAATTAATGTCAACATATCTTTTGTTGGACTGATATTTTCATCTAGTATATTTCAGAAAGTTCAACAAAGGCGTGGCATGGACAAGAGGATGTGGAATCCCTTCAAGGTGCTAAGGACAAAGATTGGCAAAAGCTCAAGACTCTTCATTTCTATTTTAGTGATCCAAGATCACATTGAGTCCATAGGAAAAGCCAATACTATTAAAAGGGGATGAGGTGTTGCTTAATGGTCTACTTGCTCGAAGTGCTTAGTGATATGCTCCAAAGCCCTCAACCACTTTCTCATATCCATATACGTCAAAAACCTAAAGTCAAACTCGGCCCTACCGATTTGATTCATCCGGCACCACCGAGTTCACTTGACATAGCCACTGCCAGAAACTCTAATCAATTCGATCTCACCGATAGGATCTCGGTCTCACCGAGATGGCCTTGCAAACTCTCTGTTGCCTGTTATAATTATGTCGGTCTCACCGAAATAAGCAATCGGTTCCACGGAGTTTGCCTGACCAACTCTCTGTTTACTCATTGCTGAAATCGGTCCCACCGAGTTCATGCAATCGGTCACATCAAGATGAGGTTTTGCCCTAACCCTAGCACATCGGTGCCACCGAGTTGATCATGTTGGTCCCACCGAAAATCCTAACTTTCACATTTTGAACTGAATCGGTCTCACCGAGTTCACCTATTCGGTCTGACCGAGTTGGGTCAAATGTGTGGAACGGTTAGATTTTGTGTGGAGGCTATATATACCCCTCAACCCCCTTCTCTATTTAAGAGAGAGCCATCAGAACGTGCCTACACTTCCACTACTCATTTTCTAAGAGAGAACCACCTATTCATGTGTTGAGACCAAGACATTCCAATCCAACCACAAGAATCTTGATCTCTAGCCTTCCCCAAGTTGCTTTCCACTCAAATCATCTTTCCACCATAGCCAAATCTGTGTGAGAGAGAGTTGAGTGTTAGGGAGACTATCATTTGAAACACAAGAGCAAGGAGTTCATCATCAACACACCATCTATTACCTTTTGGAGAGTGGTGTCTGTTGGGGATCGTTGCAGAATTTTAAAATTTTCTACGCATCACCAAGATCCATCTTTGGAGTTTACTAGCAACGAGGGAAAAGGAGTGCATCTACATACCCTTGTAGATCGCGAGCGGAAGCGTTCAAGTGAACGGGGTTGATGGAGTCGTACTCGTCGTGATCCAAATCACCGATGACCGAGTGCCGAACGAACGGCACCTCCGCGTTCAACACACGTACGGAGCAGCGACGTCTCCTCCTTCTTGATCCAGCAAGGGGGAAGGAGAGGTTGATGGAGATCCAGCAGCACGACGGCGTGGTGGTGGAAGTAGCGGGGAATCCCGGCAGGGCTTCGCCAAGCGCAAGCGAGAGAGAGAGGTGTCACGGGAGGGAGAGGGAGGCGCCAGGAGCTAGGGTACAGTAGCCCTCCCTCCCCCCTTATATAGGCCCCCTGGGGGGGCGCCGGCCCTGGGATCCCATCTATGGGGGGGCGGCGGCCAAGGGGGGGAACTTCCCCCCCAAGTCAGGTGGGGCGCCCCCCACCCCCAGGGTTTCCAACCCTAGGCGTAGGGGGAGGCCCATGGGGGGCGCACCAGCCCACTAGGGGCTGGTTCCCCTCCCACTTCAGCCCATGGGGCCCTCCGGGACAGGTGGCCCCACCCGGTGGACCCCCGGGACCCTTCCGGTGGTCCCGGTACAATACCGATAACCCCCAAAACTTTCCCGGTGGCCGAAACTGGACTTCCTATATATAATTCTTCACCTCCGGACCATTCCGGAACTCCTCGTGACGTCCGGGATCTCATCCAGGACTCCAAACAACTTTCGGGTTTCCGCATACTAATATCTCTACAACCCTAGCGTCATCGAACCTTAAGTGTGTAGACCCTACGGGTTCGGGAGACATGCAGACATGACTGAGATGCCTCTCCGGTCAATAACCAACAGCGGGATCTGGATACCCATGTTGGCTCCCACATGTTCCACGATGATCTCACCGGATGAACCACGATGTCGAGGATTCAATCAATCCCGTATACAATTCCCTTTGTCAATCGGTATGTTACTTGCCCGAGATTCGATCGTCGGTATCCCAATACCTTGTTCAATCTTGTTACCGGCAAGTCACTTTACTCGTACCGTAATGCATGATCCCGTGACTAACTCCTTAGTCACATTGAGCTCATTATGATGATGCATTACCGAGTGGGCCCAGAGATACCTCTCCGTCATACGGAGTGACAAATCCTAGTCTCGATCCGTGCCAACCCAACAGACACTTTCGGAGATACCCGTAGTGCACCTTTATAGTCACCCAGTTACGTTGTGACGTTTGGCACACCCAAAGCAGTCCTACGGCATCTGGGAGTTGCACGATCTCATGGTCTAAGGAAATGATACTTGACATTGAAAAAGCTCTAGCAAACGAACTACACGATCTTTGTGCTATGCTTAGGATTGGGTCTTGTCCATCACATCATTATCCTAATGATGTGATCCCGTTATCAATGACATCCAATGTCCATAGTCAGGAAACCATGACTATCCGTTGATCAACGAGCTAGTCAACTAGAGGCTCACTAGGGACATGTTGTGGTCTATGTATTTACACATGTATTACGATTTCCGGATAACACAATTATAGCATGAATAATAGACAATTATCATGAACAAGGAAATATAATAATAACCATTTTATTATTGCCTCTAGGGCATATTTCCAACAGTGTCTCCTAGATTGGTTAGGTGTCACTTGGGAGCCTCCGTCAAGATTGTGGAGTTGAACCAAGGAGTTTGTAAGGGCAAGGAGATCGCCTACTTCGTGAAGATCTACCCTAGTGAGGCAAGTCCTTCGTGGGCGATGGCCATGGTGGGATAGACAAGGTTGCTTCTTCATGGACCCTTCGTGGTGTTGGGGAACGTAGCAGAAATTCAAAAT
The DNA here is from genome assembly GCF_018294505.1 of Triticum aestivum. Taxonomy (NCBI): domain Eukaryota; kingdom Viridiplantae; phylum Streptophyta; class Magnoliopsida; order Poales; family Poaceae; genus Triticum; species Triticum aestivum. Next base: position 419,287,390 of record NC_057805.1, on the reverse strand, counting down.
TTTCTACGCATCACCAAGATCAATCTATGGAGTAATCTAGCAACGAGGGGAAGGGGAGTGAATCTACATACCCTTGTAGATCGCGATGCGGAAGCGTTGCAAGAACGCGGATGAGGGAGTCGTACTCGTAGCGATTCAGATCGCGGTTGATTCCGATCTAAGCACCGAAAGTACGGTGCCTCCGCGTTCAACACACGTACAGCCCGGTGACGTCTCCCACGCCTTGATCCAGCAAGGAGAGAGGGAGAGGTTGGGGAAGACTCCATCCAGCAGCAGCACGACGGCGTGGTGGTGATGGAGGAGCGTGGCAATCCCGCAGGGCTTCGCCAAGCACCGCGGGAGAGGAGGAGGAGGGAGAGGGGTAGGGCAGCACCAAAAGGAGACTTTCTCGTGTCTGTATGGCAGCCCAAACCTCAAGTATATATAGGGGGGAAGAGGGCTGCGCCCCCCTTAGGGTTTCCACCCCCAAGAGGAGGCGGCCAGCCCTAGATCCCATCAAGGGGGGCGGCCAAGGGGAGGAGAGGGGGAGGCGCCCCACTAGATGGGCCCTAAGGCCCATCTGGACCTAGGGTTTGCCCCCTCCCACTCTCCCATGCGCCTTGGGCCTTGGTGGGGGGGCGCACCAGCCCACCTGGGGCTGGTTCCCTCCCACACTTGGCCCACGCAGCCTTCTGGGGCTGGTGGCCCCACTTGGTGGACCCCCGGGACCCTCCCGGTGGTCCCGGTGCATTACCGATTTCACCCGAAACTTTTCCGGTGACCAAAACAGGACTTCCCATATATAAATCTTTACCTCCGGACCATTCCGGAACTCCTCGTGACGTCCGGGATCTCATCCGGGACTCCGAACAACATTCGGTAACCACGTACATACTTTCCCTATAACCCTAGCGTCATCGAACCTTAAGCGTGTAGACCCTACGGGTTCGGGAACCATGCAGACATGACCGAGACGTTCTCCGGTCAATAACCAACAGCGGGATCTGGATACCCATGTTGGCTCCCACATGTTCCACGATGATCTCATCGGATGAACCACGATGCCGGGGATTCAATCAATCCCGTATTCAATTCCCTTTGTCTAACGGTATGTTACTTGCCCGAGATTCGATCGTCGGTATCCCTATACCTTGTTCAATCTCGTTACCGGCAAGTCTCTTTACTCGTTCCGTAACTCACATCATCCCGTGATCAACTCCTTGGTCACACTGTGCACATTATGATGATGTCCTACCGAGTGGGCCCAGAGATACCTCTCCGTTTACACGGAGTGAAAAATCCCAGTCTCGATTCGTGCCAACCCAACAGACACTTTCGGAGATACCCGTAGTGCACCTTTATAGCCACCCAGTTACGTTGTGACGTTTGGTACACCCAAAGCATTCCTACGGTATCCGGGAGTTGCACAATCTCATGGTCTAAGGAAGTGATACTTGACATTAGAAAAGCTCTGAGCAAACGAACTACACGATCTTGTGCTAGGCTTAGGATTGGGTCTTGTCCATCAAATCATTCTCCTAATGATGTGATCCCGTTATCAACGACATCCAATGTCCATGGTCAGGAAACCGTAACCATCTTTTGATCAACGAGCTAGTCTCCTAGAGGCTTACTAGGGACATGGTGTTGTCTATGTATCCACACATGTATCTGAGTTTCCTATCAATACAATTCTAGCATGGATAATAAACGATTATCATGAACAAGGAAATATAATAATAACCTATTTATTATTGCCTCTAGGGCATATTTCCAACAGTCTCCCACTTGCACTAGAGTCAATAATCTAGTTCACATCACCATGTGATTAACACTGACAGGTCACATCACCATGTGACCAACACCCAAGAGTTTACTAGAGTCAACAATCTAGTTCACATCTCTATGTGATTAACACTCAATGAGTTCTGGTTTGATCATGTTATGCTTGTGAGAGAGGTTATTTAGTCAACGGGTCTGAACCTTTCAGATTCGTGTGTGCTTTACGAATATCTATGTCATCTTTGTGGATGCTACCACGCGCTATTTGGAGCCATTTCAAGTAATTGCTCTACTATACGAATCCGGTTTACTACTCAGAGTCATCCGGATTAGTGTCAAAGTTCGCATCGACGTAACCCTTTACGACGAACTCCTTTTCACCTCCATAATCGAGAAAATTCCTTAGTCCACTAGGTACTAAGGATATGTTCGACCGCTGTCATGTGATCCATTCCCGGATCACTATTGTACCCCTTGACCAACTCATGGCAAGGCACACTTCATGTGTGGTACACAGCATAGCATACTGTAGAGCCTACGTCTAAAGCATAGGGGACGACCTTCGTCCTTTCTCTCTCTTCTGCTGTGGTCAGGTCTTGAGTCTTACTCAATACTCACACCTTGTAACACAGCCAAGAACTCCTTCTTTGCTGATCTATTTTGAACTCTTTCAAAATCATGTCAAGGTGTGCGTTCTTTGAAAGTATCATCGGGCGTCTTGATCTATCTCTATGGATCTTGATGCCCAATATGTAAGTAGCTTTATCCAGGTCTTCCTTTGAAAAACTCCTTTCAAACAACCCTTTATGCTTTCCAGAAATTTTACATCATTTCGGATCAACAATATGTCATTCACATATACTTATCAGAAATGTTGTAGCGCTCCCACTCACTTTATTGTAAATACAAGTTTCTAACAAACTTTGTATAAACCCAAAAACTTTGATCACCCCATCAAAGCGTATATTCTGACTCCGAGATGCTTGCTCTAATCCATGGAAGGATCGCTGGAGCTAGCATACCTTTTAGCATCCTTAGGATCGACAAAACCTTTCTGATTGTATCACATACAACCTTTCCTTACGAAAACTGGTAAGGAAACTTGTTTTGACATCCATCTGCCAGATTTCATAAATGTAGCTAATGCTAACATGATTCCGACGGACCTAAGCATCGCTACGGATGAGAAAAACTCATCGTAGTCAACTCCTTGAACTTGTGAAAATACTCTTTGCCACAAGTCGAGCTTCATAGACGGCAACATTACCGTCCATGTCCGTATTCTTCTTAAAGATCCATTTACCTCAACAGCCTTACGACCATCAAGTAGTGCTCTCAAAGTCTATACTTTGTTTTCATACATGGATCCTCTCGGATTTTATGGCTTCTAACCATTTGTCGGAATATGGGCCCACCATCGCTTCTCCATAGCTCGTAGGTTCAGTATTGTCCAACAACATGATATCTCAGACAGGATCACGTACCACTCCGAAGTAGCACGCATCCTCGTCGTCCTACGAGGTTTGGTGGTGACTTGATCTGAAGTTTCATGATCACTATCATAAGCTTCCACTTCAACTGGTGTAGGTGCCACAGGAACAACTTCCTGTGCCCTGCTACACACTAGTTGAAGTGACGGTTGAATAACCTTATCAAGTCTCCACCATCCTCCCACTCAATTCTTTCGAGAGAAACTTTTCCTCGAGAAAGGACTCGTTTCTAGAAGCAATTACTTTTGCTTCCAGATCTGAAATAGGAGGTATACCCAACTGTTTTGGGTTTTCTATGAAGATGCATTTATCCGCTTTGGGTTCGAGCTTATCAGCCTGAAACTTTTTCTCATAAGCATCGCAGCCCCAAACTTTTAAGAAACGACAACTTAGGTGTCTCTAAACGGTGTCGTCTCAACGGAATTGCGTGGTGCCCATTTTAAAGTGAATGCGGGTGTCTCTAATGCCTAACCCATAAACGATAGTGGTAATTTGATAAGAAACATCACGGTATGCACCATATCCAATAGGGTGCAGTCATGATGTTCGGACACACCATCACACTATGGTGTTCCAGGCGGTATTAATTGTGAAACACTTTCCACAATGTCTTAATTGTGTGCCAAACTCGTAACTCAGATATCTCTATGATCATATCATAGACATTTTATCCTCTTGTCACGACGATCTTCAACTTCACTCTGAAATTACTTGAACCTTCCAATAATTCAGACTTGTGTTTCATCAAGTAAATATTCTCAGCATCTACTCAAATCATCTGTGAAGTAAGAACATAATGATATCCACTGCATGCCTCAGCACTCATTGGACTGCATACATCAAAATGTATTACTTCCAATAAGTTGCTCTCTTGTTCCATCTTACTGAAAACGAGGCTTTTCAGTCATCTTGCCCATGTGGTATGATTTGCATGTCTCAAGTGATTCAAAATCAAGTGAGTCCAAACGATCCATCTGCATGGAGTTTCTTCATGCATATATACCAATAGACATGGTTCGCATGTCTCAATCTTTTCAAAAACGAGCGAGTCCAAAGATCCATCTACATGGAGCTTCTTCATGCGTTTTATACCAATATGACTCAAGTTGCAGTGCCACAAGTATGTGGTACTATCATTACTATTTTACATCTTTTGGCACGAACATGTGTATCACTACAATCGAGATTTATTTTAGGTGCAAGACCATTGAAAGTATTATTCAAATAAGCAGAGTAACCATTATTCTCCTTAAATGAATAACCGTATTGCGATAAACATAATCCAATCATGCTCAACGCAAACACCAAATCTCGATGGTAGAGGGAGCATGCGATGCTTGATCACATCAACCTTGGAAACATTTCCAACACATATCGTCATCTCACCTTTAGCTAGTCTCCATTTATTCCACAGCTTTTATTTCGAGTTACTAACACTTAGCAACCGAACCAGTATCTAATACCCTGGTGCTACTAGGAGTACTAGTAAAGTACACATTCATCTAACGTATATCCAATATACTTCTGTCGACCTTGCCTGCCTTCTCATCTACCAAGTATCTAGGGTAGTACTGCTTCAGTGACCGTTCCTCTTATTACAGAAGCACTTAGTCTCGGGTTTGGGTTCAACCTTGGGATTCTTCACTAGAGCAGCAAACGACTTGTTGTTTCATGAAGTATCCCTTTTTCCCTTGCCCTTCTTAAACTAGTGGTTTTATTAACCATCAACAATTGATGCTCCTTCTTGATTTCTACATTCGCGGTGTCAAACATCGCGAGTTGCTCAAGGATCATCATCTATCCTTGATATGTTATAGTTCATCACGAAGCTCTAATAGCTTGGTGGCAGTGACTATGGAGAACCATCACTATCTCATCTGGAAGATAAACTCCCACTCGATTCAAGCGATTGTGGCACTCAGACAATCTGAGCACATGCTCAACGATTGAGCTTTTCTCCCTTAGTCTTCAGGCTTAAGAAACTTGTCAGAGGTCTCATACCTCTTGACGTGGGCACTAGTCTGAAATCCCAATTTCAGTCTTCGGAACATCTCATATGTTCTGCGACGTTTCAAAACGTCTTTGGTGCCACAATTCTAAACCGTTAGCATTACGCACTGAACTATCACGTAGTTATCAAAACGTGTATGTCAGATGTTCCGCAACATCTACAGACGACGCTGAGGTTCAGCACACCGAGCGGTGCATTAAGGACATAAGCCTTCTGTGCAGCAATGAGGACAATCCTTAGTTTACGGACCCAGTCCGCATAATTGCTACTACCAACTTTCAACTAAATTTTTCTCTAGGAACATATCTAAACCAGTAGAACTTAAAGCGCAAGCTATGACATAATTTGCAAATACCTTTTTGACTATGTTCATGATAATGAAGTTCATCTGATTATGAACTCCCACTCAGATAGACATCCCTCTAGTCATCTAAGTGAAACATGATCCGAGTTCAACTAGGCCGTGTCCGATCATCACGTGAGACGGACTAGTCAAGATCGGTGAACATCTCCATGTTGATCGTATCTTCTATACGACTCATGCTCGACCTTTCGGTCCTCCGTGTTCCGAGGCCATGTCTGTACATGCTAGGCTCGTCAAGTCAACCTAAGTGTATTGCGTGTGTGCCGAGGCCATGTCTGTACATGCTAGGCTCGTCAACACCCGTTGTATTCGAACGTAAGAATCTATCACACCCGATCATCACGTGGTGCTTCGAAACGACGAACCTTCGCAACGGTGCACAGTTAGGGTGAACACTTTCTTGAAATTATTATAAGGGATCATCCTACTTGCTACCGTCGTTCTAAGAAAATAAGATGCAAAAACATGATAAACATCACATGCAATCAAATAGTGACATGATATGGCCAATATCATTATGCTCCTTTGATCTCCATCTTCGGGGCACCATGATCATCTTTGTCACCGGCATGACACCATGATCTCCATCATCATGATCTCCATCATTGTGTCTTCTTGAAGTTGTCATGCCAATGGTTACTTCTACTTCTATGGCTAACGCGCTTAGAAATAAAGTAAAGTAACTTACATGGCGTTATTCAATGACACGCAGGTCATACAAAATAATAAAGACAACTCCTATGGCTCCTGCCGGTTGTCATTCTCATCGACATGCAAGTCGTGATTCTTATTACAAGAATATGATCAATCTCATACATCACATATATCATTCATCACATCTTCTGGCCATATCACATCACAAGGCACATGCTGCAAAAACAAGTTAGACGTCCTCTAATTGTTGTTGCAAGTTTTTACGTGGTTTGTAGGTTTCTAGCAAGAACGTTTCTTACCTACGTATGACCACAACGTGATTTGCCAATTTCCATTTACCCTTCATAAGGACCCTTTTCATCGAATCCGTTCCGACTAAAGTGGGAGAGACAGACACCCGCTAGCCACCTTATGCAACTAGTGCATGTCAGTCGGTGGAACCTGTCTCACGTAAGCGTACGTGTAAGGTCGGTCCGGGCCGCTTCATCCCACAATGCCGCCGAAACAAGATAAGACTAGTAGCGGCAAGAAGAATTGATAAAATCGACGCCCACAACTACTTTGTGTTCTACTCGTGCATAGAAACTACGCATAGACCTAGCTCATGATGCCACTGTTGGGTAACGTAGCAGAAATTCAAAATTTTCTACGCATCACCAAGATCAATCTATGGAGTAATCTAGCAACGAGGGGAAGGGGAGTGAATCTACATACCCTTGTAGATCGCGATGCGGAAGCGTTGCAAGAACGCGGATGAGGGAGTCGTACTCGTAGCGATTCAGATCGCGGTTGATTCCGATCTAAGCACCGAAAGTACGGTGCCTCCGCGTTCAACACACGTACAGCCCGGTGACGTCTCCCACGCCTTGATCCAGCAAGGAGAGAGGGAGAGGTTGGGGAAGACTCCATCCAGCAGCAGCACGACGGCGTGGTGGTGATGGAGGAGCGTGGCAATCCCGCAGGGCTTCGCCAAGCACCGCGGGAGAGGAGGAGGAGGGAGAGGGGTAGGGCAGCACCAAAAGGAGACTTTCTCGTGTCTGTATGGCAGCCCAAACCTCAAGTATATATAGGGGGGAAGAGGGCTGCGCCCCCCTTAGGGTTTCCACCCCCAAGAGGAGGCGGCCAGCCCTAGATCCCATCAAGGGGGGCGGCCAAGGGGAGGAGAGGGGGAGGCGCCCCACTAGATGGGCCCTAAGGCCCATCTGGACCTAGGGTTTGCCCCCTCCCACTCTCCCATGCGCCTTGGGCCTTGGTGGGGGGGCGCACCAGCCCACCTGGGGCTGGTCCCCTCCCACACTTGGCCCACGCAGCCTTCTGGGGCTGGTGGCCCCACTTGGTGGACCCCCGGGACCCTCCCGGTGGTCCCGGTGCATTACCGATTTCACCCGAAACTTTTCCGGTGACCAAAACAGGACTTCCCATATATAAATCTTTACCTCCGGACCATTCCGGAACTCCTCGTGACGTCCGGGATCTCATCCGGGACTCCGAACAACATTCGGTAACCACGTACATACTTTCCCTATAACCCTAGCGTCATCGAACCTTAAGCGTGTAGACCCTACGGGTTCGGGAACCATGCAGACATGACCGAGACGTTCTCCGGTCAATAACCAACAGCGGGATCTGGATACCCATGTTGGCTCCCACATGTTCCACGATGATCTCATCGGATGAACCACGATGCCGGGGATTCAATCAATCCCGTATTCAATTCCCTTTGTCTAACGGTATGTTACTTGCCCGAGATTCGATCGTCGGTATCCCTATACCTTGTTCAATCTCGTTACCGGCAAGTCTCTTTACTCGTTCCGTAACTCACATCATCCCGTGATCAACTCCTTGGTCACACTGTGCACATTATGATGATGTCCTACCGAGTGGGCCCAGAGATACCTCTCCGTTTACACGGAGTGAAAAATCCCAGTCTCGATTCGTGCCAACCCAACAGACACTTTCGGAGATACCCGTAGTGCACCTTTATAGCCACCCAGTTACGTTGTGACGTTTGGTACACCCAAAGCATTCCTACGGTATCCGGGAGTTGCACAATCTCATGGTCTAAGGAAGTGATACTTGACATTAGAAAAGCTCTGAGCAAACGAACTACACGATCTTGTGCTAGGCTTAGGATTGGGTCTTGTCCATCAAATCATTCTCCTAATGATGTGATCCCGTTATCAACGACATCCAATGTCCATGGTCAGGAAACCGTAACCATCTTTTGATCAACGAGCTAGTCTCCTAGAGGCTTACTAGGGACATGGTGTTGTCTATGTATCCACACATGTATCTGAGTTTCCTATCAATACAATTCTAGCATGGATAATAAACGATTATCATGAACAAGGAAATATAATAATAACCTATTTATTATTGCCTCTAGGGCATATTTCCAACACGTGGGTGGAGCCCTCCGTGGACTCGCGCAATCGTTACCGTTCGTCGGTTGAAGTCTCCACCAACGTGAATGTACAATAGCACCACCTATCGGAACCATGCCAAAAATCTTCGTGTCTCCAATTGCGTTTGCACACTCCAATCCTATCCCTTTACTTTCTTGCAAATTGCATATTTTACTTTCCGCTGCTCATATACTCTTGCCATGCTTGCTTGAAATGTATTATGAATGCTTAAACTTGTACTAAAACTCCACCTCTACTTAAAGAACTTAAAAACTGCTACTTTTGCTTGTTGAGGGTCTAATCACCCCCCTCTGGACACCTCTTCTTGATCCTTTCACCGGCGCCGCTCGCCGTCGCCCATCCGCAGCGCCTAGCCGGCGGATCGACCCCGCGCGGCCACCTCCTCCCGCGCCGGCGGCGCCTAATCTTCCCGTACCTCCTCTCGCGCCGCGCTGGGGTTCCCCGACCTCCTGCCGCCGGGGCAAACTACCGACCGAGACACTGGGAAAACCCATTGGTTCGACAATTTCCACTCGGCGGAAGCTGCAGCGAGTGCATACGACATCAAGTCGATGCACTTGTATGACAACGTCGGCCGCCGAAACTTCCCCAACGGCTATCTGCCGCCCCCGAGCCATTGTTGGACCGGAGGGTGGCCAATGCTCGCGAGCGCCGGGAGGGAAGAGAAGCCCGTGAGCGACACATGACCGAGGTTGTCAGCGAGCTGTACATGTCGGAGCTCCATCGGTGCTACCCGAACCAAGTCGAGGCGGAGCGCCGCTGATAGAACCGAGGTCATCGCCCTGTCGTCCGATGAAGAAGGCGAAGGGGACTGAGGCAGCGGAGGCAACATAGGGGAAAACATCTACGATGACGTTGGCGTCCGGTGCAGGACCATCATCTTTGATGGCGGCAGCATCTTCGACGACCCAAACGACGGCAGCGGGCCTGACCCCATGATGAGTGGTCTGTCCAGAGCCGCATGGAAAGTTGTCGCGGAAGAATCCGACAACGATTAAAAATAGTAAGTTTTTGGTTTATTTTCGGTTAAATTAGTAAGCTCAAACTAAGTTTCAGTTAATGACATTGTAAAATATTATCAAGAGTGTCTGTGCGCTGCAATGCGAGAAAAAAATAACACACGCCCTAGCCCAACAACCATGATTGGGGACCCCCAATAGGTCCATGTTCTCTATTTTAACATGGCATCCTATATGCGTTGCCGCTTATTCTCCTTCCCTTCCTTGCCGACGGTGACCCTACTGCTCACACTGGTCAATCCTAAAGCATCACTCTCTCGGCATAAGATGAGAAATCTGCTTTCTTTTGCCCCCCTGCGAAATTTTGCCGATGCGTGCATGCGTGGTTATAAATGGTTTATTTCATCTCCAATCTAGTTTTGTTGAGGTGTTTATTTCCAATCTGAATCTGCACCGATACGAAAGAAAGACGGATCGTACATTGCTGATAAAGGTTCCACCCTAAATAGCATTTTAAAAATAGCTAAAATGTAAAATAACATCATATTTAGATTCTATACATTTTTAATCAAATTTCATACATAACTTGTTAAATTTGGTTAAATTTGGAGTTACAGTTTAAAGATATGACAATTTTTAAATACATATGATATGAAAATGTGGGTTGATTAAACAAATATTAGGGTGTTTTCACAAAACAGCGAACAGTTTTCTGGTGCCACTTAAAAAAGGGCCACAGGTTGAATATCAAATACTACAGGGGTGTTTTGGAAACAATCTGAACGAAACGTTTTCTCACTTAAAAAGGGACCATAGGTAGAATATCAAGAACTATAGGGGGTTTCTATAAAATTATCGACAGACGTCCAGAAGCACTATTCCCTTTATTAGTAGGTATAGATTTTGAATCGGCACCGAACTTCAGTTAGTATGTTAAATAAGTACTTGTTTGAATTGACCTTGTGTTCTTTTGCACCGCATTCTTTTTATACTTGACTAAATTTATGAGTTCGCCTAGGTCCAACCAAAACTTAGTGAGGTAAATTTACTTCACTAAGATTTACTCTGCGGTTAATTTTTAAGGATCGACTTAGAGATGCCCTAACAACTCAGTACCACAATAGAGCCTTCATACACCAACTTCCAATTTGTTGGAGGAGGTCTTGCATGATTTGGATTGGGACTTTTCGTCAAGAGCAAAAGGCGTGACACGACATATCTTCCTTTTTCCTTCTCGAAGAAAATGAGACGTATCTACAGCATGGGTGCACCGCCAATGATTATGCTTTTGGACAACTCGCCATACTTATCTTTATTTATTCATTCATCATCTGATCACTAAGTTTTCCCATAGCAAGCTGAGTGCGTTTGGAAGCCAAAGTATTTTTGTGGTTTTTTAGAATACCGTGGTTTCTGAAAAAACTTTGGTATTCAATACTTTGAGCCGTTTGAATGAAAAAATACTGCAGTTCAACAAACCGTGGTATCTCTAAAACTGTGGTATTTTTTGTTGTATATAAAAAAGAGGCACTGACCTCTTTTTTTAAAACCGAGAAAGCGTTGGCTGCTTGGTCTCTCTTGTGTCCAACTTCTGGCCATTAATGCCTGTGATGCATAAATCGATAGCTAGCCCATCGATACGTCCGGCCGGTTAGAGGTGGACGTACACGTACACGAGCTGCAAACGTCGACCTTTAGTGCATGTGTTAACTACCTCGGTCTTTGATTGATTACAAGAGATAACTCTACTACAGATCTTAGCATCTAGGAGAACATGCTCGTCCAAGACTGAATGCATACGGTGGCTATTACTACAAGCTGATCCCTGACTGTAGCTGAATATGCATGCAACAACGTAACAGTTGATGCAAACCAAAGAAAACTGAGAAAAATTGCTACTTGCCAAACACCTCGGCAGTTTTATCAAAACTGAAAAAAAAACTATGCTTTTTAGAAACTGAAGTATTTATTGCCCATGTATTGTAATACTTAGGTTTTGGAATACCATGGTTTTGAGAAAACGTTGTTGCCAAACTAGGCCTAAGATAGATAAACAACAGAGGAACAAGTTCCTCTCTAGAGACAAACGTGGCGTCATCCGAGCCATCCAAAGAAAAACGATCGGGCCAGATACACTGCGCCCTAGCGAGTCACACGAACGTACGGGAGAAAGAAACCGAAATCAACAACAGGTGGGACGGTCATCTTCCTCCCCCACCCCTCTCCCATCGTCTCCACCCGACCGCCACTCCCCACTCTTGTCGCGACCCCCTCGACGCGGCGGCCGCCGCCGAGATGACCGCCTTCTAGCACACCGGAACCGGCCTCCCGCAGAGTCCCCCGCCCGCCCTGCGTCGCGCCGACAGAGATCCGGGCCATCTTCGGTAAGCTGCTGAGTCCCCCTGCCTCTAATCCCCCCTAGCGATCTGTCCCGATTCGTTTCCGGTTCCTGCCTGCGCGTTCGTGATGTTACGGAGTCTCTCGTGACCAGATGCGTGGTTGGGCCGTGGCTTTTGGTCCTCCTTTTACCGTAGGGCGCTTGGGGTGGAGACCTCGCCGATTTGGGGATTTCCATGGCTGTTTGTAGGCACGAAATGTCGGATTGGGAAAAAATATATTATAAAACGATGGTTAGTGAAATCTCTATGCCTTGCACGATGATAAGGACAGATGGTTTGTAGCCTGAAGCCGAGGAGTAACCAGTAGGCGGGATAATGTTGTAATTCCATGGGAATTGTGTGACTGATAACTTCTTAGGATTTATGGGTCTGATGACATTTTCTACTCGTAGAAGGTAGGGAATATATAGACTCGATTATCTAAGCAGGGCTGAGTCGAGTCTGCTAGAAACTATTTCTAACTGAACCTGTTTGAGGAGTCATAGGTTTCATTAGGCTCTGGATATTGTATGATTGTGAACCTGTCATGATGTGAATGACTATTTTATTTCCAAAGTTTGTTGAAAACAAGAAATCACATCTCTTTGCTTAAGAATTGCTGTGTTCACTGCGATACAATTAAATAGCTCAATTTGGCGTATTAGCATCAACTCAGAACCTGTTATTGCTTTCATCAATTGGGCTGAACTAGACTTGGTAGTCCTACGTTTTGTAATTTATGTTCAGAAGAAGCGATGTTTTCTTTTGACCACTATAAGCATTCTTCTTATTGCAACTATTAAATGATGAGTAAGCCATGTGTAGACTTTGTAGGATTTATTTGATCCTCCCATAGTTCTATTTAGGGATGTTAAGTTGGGCAATAGCTCAGCTAGCCAGCTTTTGCTTTGGTTCTTTTGCCTACCAGCCTTGCCCTGTGAAACTGTTGTCAGGAGTGGGTCGTTGGTTTTTCTGTGCGAAAAGTTTGCCGCCGGAAGCGAGCCGATTTGGTTCTCCTGATCTAGCAAGGTTTTTATAGCCCACCCAAGCTAGCTGGCCCACAAAAGCTAAGATATTTGAACAGTTCCAAACACCTAGCCTTGCCCGGCAAGGCTATAACTATTCTTGCCTAGGATCCAAAGGAGTCCTTAATGTGCAGCTAGTCCTCTGTAGGCTTTACCGAGCGGATTAAAACAATGTGTTGATAATATTTATTTTCCATTAGTGTGCAGTAAGCTCAGATGATTTCTTACATAACCCATAGGCCATAGTAGATCTCCTCAGTTAATTTACCATGATTTTGTAACTCTAGGGTAGTTTCTTCTAGTTTATATGTTACGTTAGTGATAACTAACTGTTTGAAAAGCAACTGCAGGTCTAATGTGATAACATACATGTAGTTTGTCTAAACAGTTCTTATCTAAAACTATTGAATGATGCTCCTTCACGATAAGTTCCCAGCAGTAAGAATGTTTACAGTAACTTTCATGGATGAATTCCTGCTTGCCGAGTTTCTCACCTTCTTTAGATACCACAGTTATTGTCAATTTATTTATTAGCTTTTTTTATTAGAGAAGTGCTATATGTACTGGAAAATCTGTACAAATTAATACTTACTTAGTGTAGCTACAAAGCCGACTGAGAAAATCGCTACCTAATCAACTAGGCCACGCATCATTAATCTCTCCTCTCGACTAAAGTAGGTACATATGCAGTCAGTAACATCGCTTGGCACTCTCAGCATTTCTGTGTTTGTTATGTGGTTTCTGAAATAGCTAATGCACAGGGAAACTGTATTATTGTTTTAAAAAATAAACATGATTATGTAATTAATATGACTCATTGCCTGTCTTGTCAATTGGTTGTTTACTTGATGTTTTTATGGACTGCTGGCTTTATTTCATTTGTGATGAGAGCATTTCACTTTTCGCTCAACATAAATAGTTCTGGTCAGTTTTACTGGAGAAATTGGTATTCCCTAGGTATGGTATTGTTTGCTTGTGAGGCATTCTGATTTTTTGCTGTACATCAGGACTGCAGATGCACAAAACATAGTGTACCAGCTCTTCCTCACTCAACATGTGGAGTTTTGCATCAAATGCCATAGCTGGAAGCATAAAGAAAAAGGTACAACCATCAAAAGGCAGCCTATCCAATCATGATTGCTCTGATGACGATGGTTCTTCATGTGCAAGTCGAGAGGAAGGCCTTGAATGCCCAATATGCTGCGAATCCTTCAACATCGTAGAGAACGTTCCTTATGTCTTGTGGTGTGGTCACACAATGTGCAAGAACTGCATCTTGGGCCTTCAGTGGGCTGTTGTCAAGTTCCCAACCCTTCCTATCCAGCTGCCTCTCTTTGTCTCGTGTCCTTGGTGCAACCTATTATCTTTCCGGCTGGTGTACAAGGGCAACCTCAAGTTCCCACGCAAGAACTACTTTCTGCTGTGGATGGTTGAGAGCATGAATGGTGACAGAGCAAAGTTCCATTCCTCTGGTCATGAAGAGCGCCAATCAGTATGTCCGTCCAGTGGTGGCACCAGTTCCAGTCAACACCACCGAAGAACCCCCACGGCACGAGCAGAGACCTCCTCGTCTGCCAGAGATAGAAATGCCGCTGCCAACACCCCCAACACTGCCAGCGTGTCTCTCCAAAAGCTCATGGTGTGCTTCGTGCAGCTGACGGCCAAGTTCCCGCTCGTGATAATGTTCCTCCTAATAGTTCTCTACGCCGTCCCTGCCAGCGCTGCGGTTCTGCTCCTGTACGTCCTTGTCACGTTTTTGTTTGCGCTGCCGTCGTTTCTGATCCTCTACTTTGCTTATCCAACCTTGGACTGGCTCGTGAGAGAGATATTCACTTGAGCCGTGCTGTTCTGAAATGTAAGTACAGTTTATGTAGCTTTGTGACGGTGAAACAAAGCTTGGATATCTGTTCCATCCATGGCACCGCTTTGCTGTTATGGCCACTGTATAGATTGCCCTTTTCTGCTCCTTGTTTTTTCCCCCTTTTCTGCTCTGGCCTTTTGAGGCTGTGGTTTGCTGTAACTGTCTGCTCATTGAAATGTTGTTCTTGTTCATGAGTGGCCCAACCTTTGTAATTTTCCTTTTGTTATGGTCAGGTGTTTTACCATGTTTTGCCGCTCTTTCGGGAATGCTCGCGTTGCGATGTTCTCATACAGTTGTTTACATTTTGGTACCGATTCTTCGTTTGGGACATAGCATCCGCATGTCGAAGTGTGGTGCAGTAGACGTCCGCCTTCTCGGACTTGCCCAACCAAACATGGCGTTGGCATTGCTATTCATCAAGTTTACTAACGCTTTATAAGCTTGGGCCGGATCGGCATGTTGGCCACGGTCCTTGGCCCTGACGAATACCCTCGCCTTCGACCAGTCTGTTGCGGAGAACGCCTACACTGAATTGCAAATCCATCCGCCCTGTCCCAGCGTGTGCGGTCCGGCCGCTACACATGTTTTTGTTTGGATATGCAGCTACACATGCTTTGGCTCGTAGAAAGCACGAAGAACCAATAACACGCTGATAAGATTACGGATCTGCTACGCAACTAGGGGCGTGTTTGGTTACATTGCCAATCGAGCCTGGCCCGGCGAGCCCGGCTCTACTGAGCCGGTTTGAGTGGATGCAGGCAAAAAGACATCGGATGCACATAGTTTGGTTACCTGCATGTACCTTAGTTGCATGAGACAACCATTTTTGACCCGGCGTTTGGTTGCCCGTATTGCATTAGGCGCACATATGACATGGTGTTTGGTTGCAACCTGCATAAGGTGTTGTCACCACTTCTAACTAGTGGTGAGCTTACCACACATAATCTGAACATGTAGTGCAAGCTAGTTAAACAAATGACAGTTCATCCTAACTACTATCAAACGACAGTTCAAATTATTAAGAGCCATTGGCTAAATAGGGGATAGTTCATCGATGTTGCTGCTAATAGATCATCCTCTTCATCTTCCTCTTCTTCTGCTTCTGCTGCTGCTGCTTCTTCTTCCTCCTCCTCTTCTTCAAATCCTGCACTGTCTGTTAAGCCACATTGCCTCTGCCCACTCCAACCTTTTGTTTTTCCAGGCGTCATTGTCAAATGCCTCGACACCATGGCCGGAGCTAACAACATTGTCAGGCTCGACCTCTTCCTCCTCAGGCACGTGTTCATCAAAGCCCCACTGGAGGATCCAGTTATGCAGAATGCAATAAGGAAGAACAAGCTTAACCTGAGTGGAGTATGGGTGGAATGGCTTCTGATCCAGAATCTTAAACCTATTCTTCAGATCTCCAAATGCCCTCTCAACAGTTACTCTAAGGCTGGAGTGTCTGAGATTAAACAACTCCTATGCAGTCCTATGATAGTTCCTACCAGAGAACTCATTGAGATGGTACCTAGTTTTCTTGAAGGGTGGAAGAATACCCGGCCGACGTGCATAGCCAGCATCTCCAAGGTAGAACTTGTCGTCGGGGATGTTGATCCCATCAGGTCGACTCATGCTGTCAGTGAGAATGTTAGCATCATGCGCTAACCCCTCCCAGCCAGCCAACACATATGTGAACTTTAGATCAAAGTCAACAGCAGCAAGCACATTCTGGCTTGTGTAGTGCTTCTTGTAGGGTAACGCAGTAATTTCATAAAATTTCCTACGCACACGCAAGATCATGGTGATGCATAGCAACGAGATGGGAGAGTGTTGTCTACGTACCCTCGTAGACCGTAAGCGGAAGCGTTATGATAACGCAGTTGATGTAGTCATACGTCTTCACGATCCGACCGATCCAAGTACCGAACACACGGCACCTCCGAGTTCAGCACACGTTCAGCTCGGTGACGTCCCACGAACTCACTATCCAGCAGAGCTTTGAGGGAGAGTTCCGTCAGCACGACGGCGTGATGACGGTGATGATGATGTTACCGACGCAGGGCTTCGCCTAAGCACCGCTACGATATGACCGAGGTGGATTATGGTGGAGGGGGGCACCGCACACGGCTAAAAGATCAACTGATCAACTTGTGTGTCTATGGGGTGCCCCTTCCCCGTATATAAAGGAGTGGAGGAGGGGGAGGGCCGACCCTCTACTATGGCACGCCCTGGGGAGTCCTACTCCCACCGGGAGTAGGATTCCTCCCTTTCCAAGTAGTAGGAGTAGGAGAGAAGGAAGGGGAAAAGAGAAGAGAAGGAAGGAGGGGCGCCGCCCCTCCCCCTAGTCCAATTCGGACTAGGCCTTGGGGGGGGGGGGCACGCGGCCTGCCCTAGGCAGCCCCTCTCTCTCTCCCCTAAAGCCCAATAAGGCCCATATACTCCCCGGCGAATTCCCGTAACTCTCCGGTACTCCGATAAATACCCGAACCACTCAGAACCTTTCCGATGTCCGAATATAGTCGTCCAATATATCGATCTTTACGTCTTGACCATTTCGAGACTCCTCGTCATGTCCCCGATCTCATCCGGGACTCCGAACTACCTTCGGTACATCAAAACACATAAACTCATAATACCGATCGTCAGCGAACGTTAAGCGTGCGGACCCTACGGGTTTGAGAATTATGTAGACATGACCGAGACTCATCTCCGGTCAATAACCAATAGCGGAACCTGGATGCTCATATTGGTTCCTACATATTCTACGAAGATCTTTATCGGCCAAACCGCATAACAACATACGTTGTTCCCTTTGTCATCGGTATGTTACTTGCCCGAGATTCGATCGTCGGTATCTCAATACCCAGTTCAATCTCGTTACCGGCAAGTCTCTTTACTCGTTCCGTAATGCATCATCCCGCAACTAACTCATTAGTCACATTGTTTGCAAGGCTTATAGTGATGTGCATTACCGAGAGGGCCCAGAGATACCTCTCCGACAATCGGAGTGACAAATCTTAATCTTGATCTATGCCAACTCAACAAGTACCATCGGAGACACCTGTAGAGCACCTTTATAATCACCCAGTTACGTTGTGACGTTTGGTAGCACACAAAGTGTTCCTCCGGTATTCGGGAGTTGCATAATCTCATAGTCATAGGAACATGTATAAGTCATGAAGAAAGCAATAGCAATATACTAAACAATCAAATGCTAAGCTAACGGAATGGGTCAAGTCAATCACATCATTCTCTAATGATGTGATCCCGTTAATCAAATGACAACTCATGTCTATGGCTAGGAAACTTAACCATCATTGATTTAACGAGCTAGTCAAGTAGAGGCATACTAGTGACACTCTGTTTGTCTATGTATCCACACATGTACTAAGTTTCCGGTTAATACAATTCTAGCATGAATAATAAACATTTATCATGATATAAG
Source organism: Triticum aestivum (assembly GCF_018294505.1). Lineage (NCBI taxonomy): Eukaryota > Viridiplantae > Streptophyta > Magnoliopsida > Poales > Poaceae > Triticum > Triticum aestivum. The sequence goes on along the minus strand of NC_057805.1, from coordinate 419,269,034 downwards.
GAAATATAAATAACAACTTTATTATTGCCTCTAGGGCATATTTCCTTCAGTCTCCCACTTGCACTAGAGTCAATAATCTAGTTCACATCGCCATGTGATTTAACACTAATAGTTCACATCACCATGTGATTAATAGTTCATATCGCCATGTGACCAATACTCAAAGGGTTTACTAGATCAGTAATCTAGTTCACATCGCCATGTGACTAACACTCAAAGAGTACTAAGGTGTGATCATGTTTTGCTTGTGAGAGAAGTTTAGTCAACAGGTCTGTCAAATTCAGATCCGTATGTATTTTGCAAATTTCTATGTCTACAATGCTCTTCATGGAGCTACTTTAGCTAATTGCTCCCACTTTCAATATGTATCTGGATTGTGACTTAGAGTCATCCAGATCGGTGTCAAAGCTTGCATCGGCGTAACCCTTTACGACGAACCTTTTGTCACCTCCATAATCGAGAAACATATCCTTATTCCACTAAGGATAATTTTGACCGCTGTCTAGTGATCTACTCCTAGATCACTATTGTACTCCCTTGCCAAACTCAGTGTAGGGTATACAATAGATCTGGTACACAGCATGGCATACTTTATAGATCCTATGGCTGAGGCATAGGGAATGACTTTCATTCTCTTTCTATCTTCTGCCGTTGTCGGGCTTTGAGTCTTACTCAATTTCACACCTTGTAACACAGGCAAGAACTCTTTCTTTGACTGTTCCATTTTGAACTACTTCAAAATCTTGTCAAGGTATGTACTCATTGAAAAAACTTATTAAGCGTCTTGATCTATCTCTATAGATCTTGATGCTCAATATGTAAGCAGCTTCACCGAGGTCTTTCTTTGAAAAACTCCTTTCAAATACTCCTTTATGCTTTCCATAAAATTCTACATTATTTCCGATCAACAATATGTCATTCACATATACTTCTCAGAAATGTTGTAGTGCTCCCACTCACCCTTCTGTAAATACAGGCTTCACCGCAAGTCTGTATAAAACTATATGCTTTGATCAACTTATCAAAGCGTATATTCCAACTCCAAGATGCTTGCACCAGTCCATAGATGGATCGCTGGAGCTTGCACATTTTGTTAGCACCTTTAGGATTGACAAAACCTTCTGGTTGCATCATATACAACTCTTCTTTAAGAAATCCATTAAGGAATGTAGTTTTGACATCCATTTGCTAGATTTCATAAAATGTGGCAATTTGCTAACATGATTCGGACAGACTTAAGCATCGCTACGAGTGAGAAAATCTCATCGTAGTCAACACTTTGAACTTTGTCAAAACCTTTTCGATAAGTCTAGCTTTGTAGGTAGTAACACTACTATCAGCATCCGTCTTCCTCTTGAACATCCATTTATTTTCTATGACTTGCCGATCATCGGGCAAGTCAACCAAAGTCCACACTTTGTTCTCATACATGGATCCAATCTCAGATTTCATGGCCTCAAGCCATTTCGCGGAATCTGGGCTCATCATCGCTTCCTCATAGTTCGTAGGTTTGTCATGGTCTAGTAACATGATTTCCAGAACATGATTACCGCACCACTTTGGTGCGGAACATATTCTGGTTGACCTACGAGGTTCGGTAGTGACTTGATCTGAAGTTTCATGATCATCATCATTAATTTCCTCACTAATTGGTGTAGGCATCACTGGAACTGATTTATGTGATGAACTACTTTCCAATTCGGGAGAAGGTACAATTACCTTATCAAGTTCTACTTTCCTCCCATCCACTTCTTTCGAGAGAAACTCCTTCTCCAGAAAGGATCCATTCTTAGCAACAAAGATATTGCCTTCAGATCTGTGATAGAAGGTGTACTCAACAGTCTCTTTTGGGTATCCTATGAAGACACATTTCTCCGATTTGGGTTCGAGCTTATCGGGTTGAAGCTTTTTCACATAAGCATCGCAGCCCCAAACTTTAAGAAACGACAACTTTGGTTTCTTGCCAAACCATAGTCCATAAGGTGTCGTCTCAACGGATTCAGATGGTGCCCTTATTTAATGTGAATGCAGCTGTCTCTAATGCATAACCCCAAAACGATAGTGGTAAATCGGTAAGAGACATCATAGAATGCACTATATCCAATAAAGTACGGTTATGACGTTCGGACGCACCATTATGCTGTGGTGTTCCGGGTGGCGTGAGTTGCGAAACTATTCCACATAGTTTCAAATGAAGGCCAAACTCGTAAGTCAAATATTCGCCTCTGCGATCAGATTGTAGAAACTTTATTTTCTTGTTATGATGATTCTCCACTTCACTCTGAAATTCTTTGAACTTTTCAAATGTTTCAGACTTATGTTTCATCAAGTAGATATACCCATATCTGCTCAAATCATCTGTGAAGGTCAGAAAATAATGATACCCGCCGCGAGCCTCAACACTCATCGGACCGTATACATCAGTATGTATTATTTCCAATAAGTCAGTTGCTCGCTCCATTGTTCGGGAGAATGGAGTTTTAGTCATCTTGCCCATGAGGCATGGTTCGCAAGCATCAAGTGATTCATAATCAAGTGATTCCAAAAGCCCATCAGCATGGAGTTTCTTCATGCGCTTTACACCAATATGACCTAAACGGCAGTGCCACAAATAAGTTGCACTATCATTATTAACTTTGCATCTTTTGGCTTCAATATTATGAATACGTGTATCACTACAATCGAGATTCAATAAACCACTTATATTGAGTGTATGACCGTCGAAGGTTTTATTCATGTAAATAGAACAACAATTATTCTTTGATTTAAATGAATAACCGTATTGCAATAAACATGATCCAATCATATTCATGCTCAATGCAAACACCAAATAACATTTAGGTTCAACACTAATCCCGAAGGTAAAGGGAGTGTGTGATGGTGATCTTATCAATCTTGGAACCACTTCCAACACACATAATCACCTCGCCCTTAACTAGTCTCTGTTTATTTTGCAACTCCCGTTTTGAGTTACTACTCTTAGCAACTGAACCAGTATCAAATACTGAGGGGTTGCTATAAACACTAGTAAAGTACACATCAATAACATGTATATCAAATATACTTTTGTTCACTTTGCCATCCTTCTTATCCGCCAAGTATCTAGGGCAGTTCCACTTCCAGTGACCATTTCCTTTGCAGTAGAAGCACTTAGTTCCAGGCTTGGGTCTAGTTTTGGGTTTCTTCATGGGAGCAACAACTTGATTGCTATTCTTCTTTGAAGTTCCCCTTCTATCCCTTTGCCCTTTTCTTGAAACTAGTGGTCTTTGTTAACCATCAACACTTGATGCTCTTTCTTGATTTCTACCTTCGTCGATTTCAATATCGCGAAGAGCTCTGGAATTACTTTCGTCATCCCTTGCATATTATAGTTTATCACGAAGTTCTAGTAACTTGGAGATAGTGACTAGAGAACTTTGTCAATTACTATCTTATCTGGAAGATTAACTCCCACTTGATTCAAGCAATTGTAGTACCCAGACAATCTGAGTACATGCTCACTGGTTGAGCTATTCTCCTCCATCTTGTAGGCAAAGTACTGTCAGAGGTCTCATACCTCTCGACACGGGCATGAGTCTGAAATACCAATTTCAACTCTTGGAACATCTTATATGCTCCGTGGCGTTCAAAACATTTTTAAGTACCGGTTCTAAGCCGTAAAGCATGGTGCACTAAACTATCAAGTAGTCATCATACCGAGCTTTGTCAAACGTTCATAACGTCTGCATCTGCTCCTGCAATAGGCCTGTCACCTAGCGGTGCATCAAGGACATAATTCTTATGTGCAGCAATGAGGATAATCCTCAGACCATGGACCAAGTCCGCATCATTGCTACTGACATTTTTCAACATAGTTTTTCTCTAGGAATATATCAAAAAATAAACGGGGAGATACATCGCGATCTATTGATCTTCAACATAGATATGCTAATACTACCAGGACTAAGTTCATGATAAATCAAAGTTTAATTAATCATATTACTAAAGAACTCCCACTTAGATAGACATCCCTCTAATCATCTAAGTGATCACTGTTGGAAATATGCCCTAGAGGCAATAATAAAATGGTTATTATTATATTTCCTTGTTCAAGATAATTGTCTATTGTTCATGCTATAATTGTGTTATCCAGAAATCGTAATACATGTGTGAATACATAGACCACAATGTGTCCCTAGTAAGCCTCTAGTTGACTAGCTCGTTGATCAACAGATAGTCATGGTTTCCTGACTATGGACATTGGATGTCATTGATAACGGGATCACATCATTAGGAGAATGATGTGATGGACAAGACCCAATACTAAGCATAGCACAAGATCGTGTAGTTCGTTTGCTAGAGCTTTTCCAATGTCAAGTATCATTTCCTTAGACCAGGAGATCGTGTAACTCCCGGATGCCGTAGGAGTGCTTTGGGTACCAAACGTCACAACGTAACTGGGTGACTATAAAGGTACACTACAGGTATCTCTGAAAGTGTCTGTTGGTTTGACACGGATCGAGACTGGGATTTGTCACTCCGTATGACGGAGAGGTATCTCTGGGCCCACTCGGTAATGCATCATCATAATGAGCTCAAAGTGACCAAGTGGTTGGTCACGGGATCATGCATTACGGTACAAGTAAAGTGACTTGCCGGTAACGAGATTGAACGAGGTATTGGGATACCGACGATCGAATCTCGGTCAAGTAACGTACCGATTGACAAAGGGAATTGTATACGGGATTGATTGAATCCTCGACATCGTGGTTCATCCGATGAGATCATCGTGGAACATGTGGGAGCCAACATGGGTATCCAGATCCCGCTGTTGGTTATTGACCGGAGAGTCGTCTCGGTCATGTCTGGATGTCTCCCGAACCCGTAGGGTCTACACACTTAAGGTTCGGTGACGCTAGGGTTGTAGAGATATTAGTATGCGGTAACTCGAAAGTTGTTCGGAGTCCCGAATGAGATCCCGGACGTCACGAGGAGTTCCGGAATGGTCCGGAGGTGAAGAATTATATATAGGAAGTCCAGTTTCGGCCACCAGGAAAGTTTCGGCGGTCACCGGTATTGTACCGGGACCACCGGAAGGGTCCTGGGGGTCCACCGGGTGGGGCCACCTATCCCGGAGGGCCCCATGGGCTGAAGTGGGAGGGGAACAAGCCCCTGGTGGGCTGGTGCGCCCCCCTTGGGCCTCCTCTGCGCCTAGGGTTGGAAACCCTAGGGGTGGGGGCGCCCCCCACTTGGCTTGGGGGGGAAGCCACCCCTTGGCCGCCGCCCCCCTTGGAGATCAGATCGCCTAGGGCCGGCGCCCCCTCCAGGAGGCCTATATATAGGGGGGGGAGGGAGGGCAGCCGCACCACAGCCCCTGGCGCCTCCATCTCCCTCCCGTGACACCTCTCCCTCTCGCTGAGCTTGGCGAAGCCCTGCCGAGATCCCCGCTACTTCCACCACCACGCCGTCGTGCTGCTGGATCTCCATCAACCTCTCCTTCCCCCTTGCTGGATCAGGAAGGAGGAGACGTCTTCCCCAACCGTACGTGTGTTGAACGCGGAGGTGCCGTCCGTTCGGCGCCCGGTCATTGGTGATTTGGATCACGACGAGTACGACTCCATCAACCCCATTCACTTGAACGCTTCCGCTCGCGATCTACAAGGGTATGTAGATGCACTCCTCTCTCTCGTTGCTAGATGACTCCATAGATTGATCTTGGTGATGCGTAGAAAATTTTAAATTTCTGCTACGATCCCCAACAGTGGCATCATGAGCTAGGTCTATGCGTAGTTTCTATGCACGAGTAGAACACAAACTTGTTGTGGGCGTAGATGTTGTCAATTTTCTTGCCACCACTAGTCTTATCTTGTTTCGGTGGCATCGTGGGATGAAGCGGCCCGGACCGACCTTACACGTACGCTTACATGAGACAGGTTCCACCGACTGACATGCACTAGTTGCATAAGGTGGCTAGCGGGTGTCTGTCTCTCCCACTTTAGTCGAATCGGATTCGATGAAAAGGGTCCTTATGAAGGGTAAATAGAAGTTGGCATATCATGTTGTGGTTTTACGTAGGTAAGAAACGTTCTTGCTAGAAACCTATAGCAGCCACGTAAAAAACTTGCAACAACAATTAGAGGACGTCTAACTTGTTTTTGCAGCATATGCCTTGTGATGTGATATGGCCAAAAGGATGTGATGAATGAAATATATGTGATGTATGAGATTGATCATGTTCTTGTAATAGGAATCACGACTTGCATGTCGATGAGTATGACAACCGGCAGGAGCCATAGGAGTTGTCTTTATTTTTTTGTATGACCTGCGTGTCATTGAATAACGCCATGTAAATTACTTTACTTTATTGCTAAACATGTTAGCCATAGAAGTAGAAGTAATCGTTGGCGTGACAACTTCATGAAGACACGATGATGGAGATCATGGTGTCATGTCGGTGACGAAGATGATCATGGCACCCCGAAGATGGAGATCAAAAGGAGCAAAATGATATTGGCCATATCATGTCACTATTTGATTGCATGTGATGTTTATCATGTTTTACATCTTATTTGCTTAGAACGACGGTAGCTTAAATAAGATGATCCCTCGCAATAATTTCAAGAAAGTGTTCCCCCTAACTGTGCACCGTTGCGAAGGTTCGTTGTTTTGAAGCACCACGTGATGATCGGGTGTGATAGATTCTAACGTTCGAATACAACGGGTGTAAGCCAGATTTACACACGCAATACACTTAGGTTGACTTGACGAGCCTAGCATGTACAGACATGGCCTCGGAACACGGAAGACCGAAAGGTCGAGCATGAGTCGTATAGAAGATACGATCAACATGAAGATGTTCACCGATGTTGACTAGTCCGTCTCACGTGATGATCGGACACGGCCTAGTTGACTCGGATCATGTTTCACTTAGATGACTGGAGGGATGTCTATCTGAGTGGGAGTTCATTGAATAATTTGATTAGATGAACTTAATTATCATGAACTTAGTCTAAAATCTTTACAATATGTCTTGTAGATCAAATGGCCCACGTTGCCCTCAACTTCAACGCGTTCCTAGAGAAAACCAAGCTGAAAGATGATGGCAACAACTATACGGACTGGGTCCGGAACCTGAGGATCATCCTCATAGCTGCCAAGAAAGATTATGTCCTAGAAGCACCGCTAGGTGATGCACCCATCCCAGAGAACCAAGACGTTATGAACGCTTGGCAGTCACGTGCTGATGATTACTCCCTCGTTCAGTGCGGCATGCTTTACAACTTAGAACCGGGGCTCCAAAAGCGTTTTGAGCAACACAGAGCATATGAGATGTTCGAAGAGCTAAAAATGGTTTTCCAAGCTCATGCCCGGGTCGAGAGATATGAAGTCTCCGACAAGTTGTTCAGTTGTAAGATGGAGGAAAACAGTTCTGTCAGTGAGCACATACTAAAAATGTCTGGGTTGCACAACCGCTTGACTCAGCTGGGAGTTAATCTCCCGGATGACGCGGTCATTGACAGAATCCTTTAGTCGCTTCCACCAAGCTACAAGAGCTTTGTGATGAACTTCAATATGCAGGGGATGGAAAATACCATTCCTGAGGTATATTCAATGCTGAAATCAGCGGAGGTGGAGATCAGAAAGGAACATCAAGTGTTGATGGTGAATAAAACCACTAAGTTCAAGAAAGGCAAGGGTAAGAAGAACTTCAAGAAGGACGGCAAGGGAGTTGCCGCGCCCGGTAAGCCAGTTGCCGGGAAGAAGCCAAAGAATGGACCCAAGCCTGAGACTGAGTGCTTTTATTGCAAGGGAAGTGGTCACTGGAAGCGGAACTGCCCCAAATACTTAGCGGACAAGAAGGCCGGCAACACCAAAGGTATATGTGATATACATGTAATTGATGTGTACCTTACCAGTACTCGTAGTAGCTCCCGGGTATTTGATACCGGTGCGGTTGCTCATATTTGTAACTCAAAACAGGAGCTGCGGAATAAGCGGAGACTGGCGAAGGACGAGGTGACGATGCGCGTCGGGAATGGTTCCAAGGTCGATGTAATCGCCGTCGGCACGCTACCTCTGCATTTACCTACGGGATTAGTTTTAAACCTCAATAATTGTTATTTAGTGCCAGCTTTGAGCATGAACATTGTATCAGGATCTCGTTTAATGCGAGATGGCTACTCATTTAAATCCGAGAATAATGGTTGTTCTATTTATATGAGAGATATGTTTTATGGTCATGCCCCGCTGGTCAATGGTTTATTCTTAATGAATCTCGAACGTGATGTTACACATATTCATAGTGTGAATACCAAAAGATGTAAAGTTGATAACGATAGTCCCACATACTTGTGGCACTGCCGCCTTGGTCACATTGGTGTCAAGCGCATGAAGAAGCTCCATGCAGATGGACTTTTGGAGTCTCTTGATTACGAATCATTTGACACGTGCGAACCATGCCTCATGGGTAAGATGACCAAGACTCCGTTCTCCGGAACAATGGAGCGAGCAACCAACTTATTGGAAATCATACATACCGATGTGTGCGGTCCAATGAGTTTTGAGGCTCGCGGTGGCTATCGTTATGTTCTCACTCTCACTAATGACTTGAGTAGATATGGGTATGTCTACCTAATGAAACACAAGTCTGAGACCTTTGAAAAGTTCAAGGAATTTTAGAGTGAGGTTGAGAATCAACGTGACAGGAAAATAAAGTTCTTACGATCAGATCATGGAGGGGAATATTTGAGTCACGAATTTGGCACACACTTAAGGAAATGTGGAATAGTTTCACAACTCATGCCGCCTGGAACACCTCAGCGAAATGGTGTGTCCGAACATCGTAATCGCACTCTATTGGATATGGTGCGATCTATGATGTCTCTTACCGATCTACCGCTCTCATTTTGGGGCTATGCTTTAGAGACTGCCGCATTCACTTTAAATAGGGCTCCGTCGAAATCCGTTGAGACGACACCGTATGAATTATGGTTTGGGAAGAAACCTAAGCTGTCGTTTCTAAAAGTTTGGGGATGCGATGCTTATGTCAAGAAACTTCAACCTGAAAAGCTCGAACCCAAGTCGGAGAAATGCGTCTTCATAGGATACCCCAAGGAAACCATTGGGTATACCTTCTACCTCAGATCCGAAGGCAAGATCTTTGTTGCCAAGAACGGGTCCTTTCTGGAGAAAGAGTTTCTCTCAAAAGAAATAAGTGGGAGGAAAGTGGAACTTGATGAAGTACTACCTCTTGAACCGGAAAGTAGCGCAGCTCAGGAAGATGTTCCTGTGGTACCTGCACTGACTAGAGAGGAAGCTAATGATGATGATCAAGGTACTTCGGATCAAGTTACTACTGAACTTCGTAGGTCCACGAGGACACGTTCCACACCAGAGTGGTTTGGCAACCCTGTCCTGGAAATCATGTTGTTAGACAACGGTGAACCTCCGAACTATGAAGAAGCAATGGCGGCCCAGATTCCGACAAATGGCTAGAAGCCATGAAATCCGAGATAGGATCCATGTATGAAAACGAAGTATGGACTTTGACAGACTTGCCCGATGATCGGCGAGCCATAGAAAATAAATGGATCTTTAAGAAGAAGACAGACGCGGATGGTAATGTGACCATCTATAAGGCTCGACTTGTCGCTAAGGGTTATCGACAAGTTCAAGGGTTTGACTACGATGAGACTTTCTCACCCGTAGCGAAGCTGAAGTCCGTCCGAATCATGTTAGCAATTGCCGCATTCTATGATTATGAGATATGGCAAATGGACGTCAAAACGGCATTCCTTAACGGCTTTCTTAAGGAAGAATTGTATATGATGCAGCCAGAAGGTTTTGTCGATCCTAAGAATGCTAACAAGGTATGCAAGCTCCAGCGCTCCATCTATGGGCTGGTGCAAGCATCTCGGAGTTGGAACATTCGATTTGGTGAGATGATCAAACCGTTTGGGTTTACACAGACTTATGGAGAAGCCTGTGTTTACAAGAAAGTGAGTGGGAGCTCTGTAGCATTTCTCATATTATATGTGGATGACATACTATTGATGGGAAATGATATAGAATTCTTGGAAAGTATAAAGGCCTATTTGAATAAGTGTTTTTCAATGAAGGACCTTGGAGAAGCTGCTTATATATTAGGCATCAAGATCTATAGAGATAGATCAAGATGCCTCATTGGTCTTTCACAGAGTACGTACCTTGACAAGATATTGAAGAAGTTCAATATGGATCAGTCCAAGAAGGGGTTCTTGCCTATATTGCAAGGTGTGCAATTGAGCACGGCTCAATGCCCGACCATGGCAGAAGATAGAGAAAAGATGAGTGTTGTCCCCTATGCCTCGGCCATAGGGTCTATTATGTATGCCATGCTGTGTACCAGACCTGATGTAAACCTTGCCGTAAGTTTGGTAGGAAGGTACCAAAGTAATCCCGGCATGGAACACTGGACAGCGGTCAAGAATATCCTGAAGTACCTGAAAAGGACTAAGGATATGTTTCTCGTTTATGGAGGTGACGAAGAGCTCGTCGTAAAGGGTTACGTCGATGCTAGCTTCGACACAGATCTGGATGACTCTAAGTCACAAACCGGATACGTGTATATTTTGAATGGTGGGGCAGTAAGCTGGTGCAGTTGCAAGCAAAGCGTCATGGCGGGATGTACATGTGAAGTGGAGTACATGGCGGCCTCAGAGGTAGCACAAGAAGCAATCTGGATAAAGGAGTTCATTACCGACCTAGGGGTGATTCCCAATGCGTCGGGCCCGATGACTCTCTTCTGTGACAACACTGGAGCTATTGCCCTTGCCAAGGAGCCCAGGTTTCACAGGAAGACCAGGCATATCAAGCGTCGCTTCAACTCCATTCGTGAAAATGTTCAAAATGGAGACATAGATATTTGTAAAGTACATCCGGACCTGAATGTAGCAGATCCGTTGACTAAACCTCTCCCTAGAGCAAAACATGATCAACACCAGAACTCTATGGGTGTTCGATTCATCACAATGTAACTAGATTATTGACTCTAGTGCAAGTGGGAGACTGTTGGAAATATGCCCTAGAGGCAATAATAAAATGGGTATTATTATATTTCCTTGTTCATGATAATTGTCTATTGTTCATGCTATAATTGTGTTATCCGGAAATCGTAATACATGTGTGAATACATAGACCACAACGTGTCCCTAGTAAGCCTCTAGTTGACTAGCTCGTTGATCAACAGATAGTCATGGTTTCCTGACTATGGACATTGGATGTCATTGATAACGGGATCACATCATTAGGAGAATGATGTGATGGACAAGACCCAATCCTAAGCATAGCACAAGATCGTGTAGTTCGTTTGCTAGAGCTTTTCCAATGTCAAGTATCGTTTCCTTAGACCATGAGATCGTGTAACTCCCGGATGCCGTAGGAGTGCTTTGGGTGTACCAAACGTCACAACGTAACTGGGTGACTATAAAGGTACACTACAGGTATCTCTGAAAGTGTCTGTTGGGTTGACACGGATCGAGACTGGGATTTGTCACTCCGTATGACGGAGAGGTATCTCTGGGCCCACTCGGTAATACATCATCATAATGAGCTCAAAGTGACCAAGTGGTTGGTCACGGGATCATGCATTACGATACGAGTAAAGTGACTTTTTGGTAACGAGATTGAACGAGGTATTGGGATACCGACGATCGAATCTCGGGCAAGTAACGTACCGATTGACAAAGGGAATTGTATACGGGATTGATTGAATCCTCGACATCGTGGTTCATCCGATGAGATCATCGTGGAACATGTGGGAGCCAACATGGGTATCCAGATCCCGCTGTTGGTTATTGACCGGAGAGTCGTCTCGGTCATGTCTGCATGTCTCCCGAACCCGTAGGGTCTACACACTTAAGGTTCGGTGACGCTAGGGTTGTAGAGATATTAGTATGCGGTAACCCGAAAGTTGTTCGGAGTCCCAGATGAGATCCCGGATGTCACGAGGAGTTCCGGAATGGTCCGGAGGTGAAGAATTATATATAGGAAGTCCAGGTTCGGCCACCGGGAAAGTTTCGGGGGTCACCGGTATTGTACCGGGACCACCGGAAGGGTCCCGGGGGTCCACCGGGTGGGGCCACCTATCCCGGAGGGCCCCATGGGCTGAAGTGGGAGGGGAACCAGCCCCTGGTGGGCTGGTGCGCCCCCCTTGGGCCTCCCCTGCGCCTAGGGTT
>NC_057805.1:419248503-419256544 GCF_018294505.1 Triticum aestivum | reverse complement strand
GCCACCCCTTGGCCGCCGCCCCCCTTGGAGATCAGATCTCCTAGGGCCGGCGCCCCCTCCAGGAGGCCTATATATAGGAGGGGGGAGGGAGGGCAGCCGCACCACAGCCCCTGGCGCCTCCCTCTCCCTCTCGGTGAGCTTGGCGAAGCCCTACCGAGATCCCCGCTACTTCCACCACCACGCCGTCGTGCTGCTGGATCTCCATCAACCTCTCCTTCCCCCTTGCTGGATCAAGAAGGAGGAGACGTCTTCCCCAACCGTACGTGTGTTGAATGCGGAGGTGCCGTCCGTTCGGCGCTCGGTCATCGGTGATTTGGATCACGACGAGTACGACTCCATCAACCCCGTTCACTTGAACGCTTCCGCTCGCGATCTACAAGGGTATGTAGATGCACTCCTCTCTCCCGTTGCTAGATGACTCCATAGATTGATCTTGGTGATGCGTAGAAAATTTTAAATTTCTGCTACGATCCCCAACAATCACGTGATCCATATCAACTAAACCATGTCCGATCATCACGTGAGATGGAGTAGTTTTCAATGGTGAACATCACTGTGTTGATCATATCTACTATATGATTCTTGCTCGACCTTTCGGTCTCAGTGTTCCGAGGCCATATCTGCATATGCTAGGCTCGTCAAGTTTAACCCGAGTATTCTGCGTGTGCAAAACTGGCTTGCACCCGTTGTATGTGAACGTAGAGCTTATCACACCCGATCATCACGTGGTGTCTCGGCACGACGAACTTCCGCAACGGTGCATACTCAGGGAGAACACTTATACCTTGAAATTTAGTGAGAGATCATCTTATAATGCGACCGTCGATATAAGAAAAATAAGATGCATAAAAGATAAACATCACATGCAATCAATATAAGTGATATGATATGGCCATCATCATCTTATGCCTTTGATCTCCATCTCCAAAGCACCGTCATGATCACCATCGTCACCGGCGCGACACCTTGATCTCCATCGTAGCATCGTTGTCGTCTTGCCAACTATTGTTTCTACGACTATCGCTGCCACTTAGTGATAAAGTAAAGCAATTACATGGCGATTGCATTTCATACAATAAAGCGACAACCATATGGCTCCTGCCAGTTGCCGATAACTCTGTTACAAAACATGATCATCTCATACAATAAAATTTAGCATCATGACTTGACCATATCACATCACAACATGCCCTGCAAAAACAAGTTAGACGTCCTCTACTTTGTTGTTGCAAGTTTTACGTGGTTGCTACGGGCTGAGCAAGAACCGTTCTTACCTACGCATCAAAACCACAACGATATTTCGTCAAGTATGTGCTGTTTTAACCTTCACAAGGACCGGGCGTAGCCACACTCGATTCAACTAAAGTTGGAGAAACTGACACCCGCCAGCCACCTGTGTGCGAAGCACGTTGGTAGAAGCAATCTCGCGTAAGCGTACGCGTAATGTCGGTCCGGGCCGCTTCATCCAACAATACCGCCGAATCAAAGTATGACATGCTGGTAAGCAGTATGACTATTATCGCCCACAACTCACTTGTGTTCTACTCGTGCATATAACATCTACGCATAAATCTGGCTCTGATACCACTGTAGGGTAACGCAGTAATTTCAAAAAAAAATCATACGCACACGCAAGATCATGGTGATGCATAGCAATGAGAGGGGAGAGTGTTGTCTACGTACCCTCGTAGACCGTAAGCGGAAGCGTTATGACAACGCGGTTGATGTAGTCGTATGTCTTCACGATCCGACCGATCCAAGTACCGAACACACGGCACCTCCGAGTTCAGCACACGTTCAGCTCGGTGACGTCCCACGAACTCACGATCCAACAGAGCTTCGAGGGAGAGTTCCGTCAGCACGACGGCGTGATGACGCTGATGATGATGCTACCGACGCAGGGCTTCGCCTAAGCACCGCTATGATATGACCGAGGTGGATTATGGTGGAGGAGGGCACCGCACACGGCTAAAAGATCAACTAATCAACTTGTGTGTCTATGGGGTAACCCCCTTGTCGTGGTTCTAAGTCTGACAGTAGAATGGGGGGTAGGGATGTAGAGGCAAGATCCTAGCTATGGAGAAGCTGTACGCACGAGTTTTACGAGTTCAGGCCCTTCTCGGAGGAAGTAACAGCCCTACGTCTCGGAGCCCGGAGGCGGTCGACTGGATTATATGCGTGTGTGTTACAGGGGGTGAGAACCCTTTGCCCAGAGGAGGGGGTGGCTTATATAGAGTGCACCAGGGCCCCAGCTCCCCTCCGTTACACAGGGTTCAATGTTCATAAAGGAGCGTTATAGGTAACGTCAATAATAAAGTGCTATAAATGATCATTAAGTCTATGAGTAAATGCCCGACCGTTGCTGCGCAGAGTGGCTTTAGGTCTTCTGTACGTCGAGTGGTCTTTTACATGGTCGAATGGTTGAGTGGTCGAGTGACCTAAAGAAGGAGGGATCTCCGAGCGAATGGTAGGTCGAGTGGATTGCACTCGACACCTTTGTTGGGCCCTCCCTATTTACTCTTGAATTTCTTTGCTTCTAAGACAAGGACCTTAGGTAGGACGTATAGGTCCGGCCTATTACCCTACCCCAGGTCTATGTCCTCATCATTAGCCCCTGAATGGATTGAGGTCCGAGTGAAAAGAAGGTTGAAGTTGATCTTGCTTTGACTCTTGCCTTTCTCAAGAATTCATCTCTGAACAGAGGCCAGTGTTGGAGCTTCGACTTCGTTTCAGTCGCCTTGATCAATTCAGAAATTGCCGATTGGTTTTTATAACGTCATCCGTCGAGTGTTGTCTTTGACGCGAAATCTTTGGCGTGATCGGTTGCAGAGGATCTCGGATTTCGCGGGATTCGAAATTTCGGTGGAAGCGCGCCAGGCGGAGCATGTCGTGGTAAGCGGAGTGGATAACCAGGACGTTTCGATTTCCGCGCCACCTTTTTCGCCACGTATCCTGTGTGTGACTGTTGAGGGATTTGACAGGATCGCCCGGACCCACGCGTCAGCCACTCGGAAGTGGGCGTTTAAAAGCGGCGAGGCCGAGGCGTCCGCACTGTGCGTGCCCATTCTCCTTCTTCTTCCTCTTGCTCCTTCACTCCATCCGGCTTCTCCACTCTCGACGCCTCCGCTCCGCTGCCATGGGGAAGGAGAAAACGGCGGCGCTGGAACGCGCGAAGAAGGCGACGGGGGCGGCGAAAAGAAAGAAGACGAATCGGGGATCTTCATCGCGCTCGGGGCTGCCGCCGGGTTGGATCCAGGGAGATTGGATCCGATCCTCACTTCAGCAGGAAGACTTGGACGATATGGCCGAGTTAGGGCTGATCGTCCATGAGTCTGCACGGCTGCCGGAGGGGGAAACAGAGCCACAGTCGCGACCGGGTGAGTGTGTTCTGCTCGCCACTCATGTCGACCACGGTTTCTCGCTTCCTCCACACCCCTTCTTTCGAGGTTTCTTAAATTTCTTCGGGGCTCAACTCCATCATTTCACTCCCAACACCATCACATACCTTGCCGCATTCGTGTCCATGTGCGAGAATTTTCTGGGGTGTTGACCGCACTGGGGTCTTTTCAAGCACATTTTCACCATCCGCTCCCAAACAGTGAAGAAAGCGAACTCGAACGACAAGAAAACCCATGTTATCCAGATGTGTGTGGGTCTGGGTATTCAGAAGAGGAAGAGGAGTTCCTTCCCTTCGATGACTCTTCCTGAGTCGGTCAGGGGCTGGCAGTCGACCTGGTTCTATTGCTAGTATATCATGACCCCAGGCCAGTCGACTGGACTTCCCCCTTTCTCTTTTGATCGTGTTCAAACTCCATCTTCGTTGAAAGTGACCGCCGTGAAGAAGGCGGAGACGGGCATGCTGGTCGAGAGAGTAGTTCAACTGATCAACCAAGGTGTCACCGACATGGATCTGCTGGAGGTGTTCCTCAGTCGGCGCATTCAACCACTCCAAGCTCATGACCACTCCATGTGGATGTACTCCGGGGCTGGTGATTCCGCTCGGGTTCATCCGGAGGAGGTGTCGGCCAAAACAGTGGCCGAGTGGCTGAGGGGCATCACCGGGAACAAGGACAACCCCAGGGGCGCCAGGAGAGTCAAACCTTTCAGCGACAGCAACCAGCCAGACAAGGTTTGGCCACTACAACTGATTGAATTAGGATGTGTTTTCTGACTGTTCGTTGATCCGACTGATTTCCACTCGGTTCCTTGTTTTGTAGATTTATACAGAGATGTACTCAATGCCCAATGGCGAACAAGCTCTGGAGCAGGACCATGAAGGCGAGGACAGCGCGGAGGAGAGCGGCGAGTGGGAGTCACCAGCCGACGATGACGAAGATGAGAGCGATGAGTCGGACGACGAGGAGGTAGCCGACTCACCACCTCGTTTCGAACGTCGATCCAAGCAGCACCATGATCCTGCGGGCAGGCGCGGCAAGGCTGTGGCCTTGAGCGCTCCATCTGAAAAGCGCGCTCGGTCTTCGACTCTAGAATTGGCTGAGAAGGTCACCAAGCAGCCCAAGATCAATCCTTCGAAGGCTCGGAAGACCTTGCCTAGAATCAAGATGGACGTTCCTGTTGCTTCTGGGTAAATGTTCTCCCCGTATTTTCTTGTTCTGACTGATTCTCTTGTATTGACCGAGTGGATGATGAACCTTTATAGCCCGGCCTCGGCTGCGACTGATATGGATATCGACAAGACCCCAAACGACGAGGAAACCGATGATGCAGCTACCTCCAAAGCCAGTAAGTCTGCCCGACTTGAATTTATTTGGGCGACTGGATTGTTTGTCAGCTATCTCTTTGACTTTCTCTGTTTGTTGCAGCACCACGGGACGTTGTTGTGCTCCCGGACGATGAAGAAGAAGTACCGCTAAGGGGAAGGAGGAGGAGGGACAAGGAACTGAGCGGGAAAGCGCCTGAGGCCCAGGTTCCTCAGTCGACTGAGATGCCTGGGACGGCAGTCGAGCGATCGACAGATCCGGCACGTACCAACGTCACTTTCACTATCCCACTGTCGACTGATTGCCCATCAGGATCAGCTACTCAGACTTCTACTGCGCCAATACAACTCCACGCATCAGACCCAGCGGTTGCTCCGACTGCTCTGCCATCATCGCTTTTCACTGCGTATCAAACCCCGGACGACCCACCGGCTGCTGCCAAGGAAGCTCTTCTTCAGTCGAACCTTGTGATGGGGCAAATGAAAGTGGTGCATGAGGCCAGTCAGGTGGCCTTCAACGCCGGAGTAGCTCTGCAGACCAATGTCCAGGTTAGTTGATTCCTGATTGATCATACTTCTCATCCGATCACCCACTGGGGTGTGACTGTTTTGAAGTTGCACGAGTCAATTTGAGTCGTCTTGAATTGAATCTTTGAACTAGTGGGGGAACTCTTAGTGCACCCACTGGGTGTAGTCCCCAAGACCATAGTTGACCGCGGGCAGTCGACTGCGGTCTGAGAATCTGAATTTTGTCACTCGGTCTGGACGGACCAGGTCGAATGAAACCAGAACCAGCGGGGACACGCTAAGTGCACCCACTCGGTGTAGTCCCCGAGACCATAGTTGACTGCGGGCAGTCGACTGCGGTTTGAGAATCTGAATTTTGTCACTCGGTCTGGACGGACCAGGTTGAATGAAACCAGAACCAGTGGGGGCACGCTAAGTGCACCCACTGGGTGTAGTCCCCGAGACCGTGGCTGACTGTGGGCAGTCGACTATGGTCTGAGAACTGTTTTTTTTCTTTTTTTACTCTCGCGCTGGGCAGGCCATGTCGAGTGTTTATTCAAACCAGTGGGGGCACGCTAAGTGCACCCACTGGGTGTAGTCCCCGAGACTGCCGTTGAATGTTTGATTCGGTGGTAGTCTTAGAGTAGCTATCGCTGTGATGTTTTTTTTATCTCAGTCAACTGATATGGCTTATACTGCAGAAATCTTGTGATCTTGGGGCTCAGCTTTCTACAATGAACAAGCAGCAAATCAGCCTCAACCTTGATCTGGAATTGGCCAAGAAGAATCTCAAGACTGCTCATGATGAAGTAGCTGCCATGGGAGGTAACCAATCGTCAACTGTCTATCTCACTGCTGGCACTTTTCCTTTCCATTTTTTGAACCGAGTGACTCCACTCGAGCAGATGTATGTAGTGAAAATCGTCAACTCCAAGCCCGTCTGAAGAATGTTATTTCTTTAGAGAAAATGAAGCAGGCTTTGGAGAAGAAGGATCTGGATCTTGCTGCTGCACAGAAGGAAGCGCGAGAGAAAACGGCGCTTGCTGACAAGAAGTTTGCTTCAGTCGGCAAGTTAGAAGAAGAGAACTCCAAACTGAAGACTGCTGTTTCTGACGCCAATCGGGAGGTCGAGCGACTGAAGAAAGACAAGGATAAGCTGACTGACGAGCTTGGGAGCCTCATGGCCAAGAAGGGCGAGTTGGAGTCTTATCTGGGCCAGCTTGCTTCAAAGCTGGTCCTAAAACTTGAAGGTACTGATGATTGACTGACTTATTGCGGTCGACTGTCAAGCCTGATCATATCGTCAACTCACCATTTACTCAATTGTGCAGAGCTTTGCCAAGACTTTGAAGCTAAAACTGGGCGGGTCGAGACGGGTCTCGATCCCATAAATTGCCCAGTCAAGGATGATGTTGCGATGAATGTGCTGCGGCTGGAATCTCGCATGGAGAGCGCGATTGCTTATCTTGCCCGCCTGAAGGCAGCGATGACTCGGGTTGATACTGAACTCTGGCCTCAGGCGGAACTGTCTCAAGACCTCGAGTCTCTGATGGCTCGACTGAATCAAATACCTGACCGAGTGCAAGAATGGAAGAAGTCATCTGCTCACTGTGGCGCTGATGTCGCGTTGTCCTTGGTCTAAGTGCACTGCAAGGACGTCCAAGAAGACAAGCTGGCGGAGCTCAAGGTTGCTAACACAAAGAGGCACACCTTCCAATCCTTCATGGACACCTTCCTTGACGCCGCCACTCGTATTGCAGATAGCATAGACCTTGACAGTTTCTGCGACCCAGCCAGTCCTTCTCCTGATGCGTGACCGAGAAACATTATGCTCCACCTTTATTTGCCTCGGAATGCCGAGTGATTGTGTAATCGCTAAACTTCTTCGGGCTTGATGCTCGAATACTTTTGATCCGTCGTCCGGAACTTTAGGATTTATCCGAACTTGGTTTATCTCTGAATATGCTTGTGTTTGCCTTCGAGTGGAATTTGCTCTTCAATTGGAATAATCTTTGTACTTGAGATGTAGCTATTGTACTTATGGCGCAGCTCTGAGGAGAAGGTTGCAGTCGACCTGCACCACGCCGTCCTTGCAGATGAGGATGGATCGCACGTTGTACTTGTGGCGTAGCTTCGAAGGAGAAGGTCGCAGTCGACCTGCACCTCGTCGTCCTTGCGGGTAGGGAGGGAGCACACGTTGTACTTGTGGCACAGCTCCGAAGGAGAAGGTTAGAGTCGACCTGTACCTCGTCGTCCTTGCGGATAGGGAGAGAGCACATGTTGTACTTGTGGCGTAGCTCCGAAGGAGAAGGTTACAGTCGACCTGTACCTCGTCGTCCTTGCAGATAGGGATGGAGCGCACATTGTACTTGTGGCGCAGCTCCGAAGGAGAAGGTTGCAGTCGACCTGCACCTCGCCGTCCTTGCGGATAGGGGTGGAGCGCACATTGTACTTGTGGTGCAGCTCCGAAGGAGAAGGTTGCAGTCGACCTGTACCTCGTTGTCCTTGCGGATATCGGCGTGTTTCAAACTTAGGCGAGTACTGGACTACAGCTAAGCCCCCGAGTGGGAGGGTTGCCCACCACTCGGTAGGATTTTTCAAACTTAGGCGAGTACTGGACTGCAGCTAAGCCCCCGAGTGGGAGGGTTGCTCACCACTCGGTAGGATTTTCAAACTTAGGCGAGTACTGGACTGCAGCTAAGCCCCCGAGTGGGAGGGTTTCTCACCACTCGGTAGGATTTTTCAAACTTAGGCGAGTACTGGACTGCAGCTAAGCTCCCGAGTGGGAGGGTTGTTCATCACTCGGTAGTATTT
>NC_057805.1:419248222-419248493 GCF_018294505.1 Triticum aestivum | reverse complement strand
GATTTTACAAACTTAGGCGAGTACTGGACTGCAGCTAAGCCCCCGAGTGGGAGGGTTGCTCACCACTCGGTAGGATTTCTCAAACTTAGGCGAGTACTGGACTGCAGCTAAGCCCCCGAGTGGGAGGGTTGCTCACCACTCGGTAGGATTTTTCAAACTTAGGCGAGTACTGGACTGCAGCTAAGGCCCCGAGTGGGAGGGTTGCTCACCACTCGGTAGGATTTTTCAAACTTAGGCGAAACGGATTCGCGGCTAAGTCCCCGAGTGAGAG
>NC_057805.1:419247477-419248212 GCF_018294505.1 Triticum aestivum | reverse complement strand
ACTGCAGCTAAGCCCCCGAGTGGGAGGGTTGTTCATCACTCGGTAGGATTTTTCAAACTTAGGCGAGTACTGGACTGCAGCTAAGCCCCCGAGTGGGAGGGTTGCTCACCACTCGGTAGGATTTTTCAAACTTAGGCGAGTACTGGACTGCAGCTAAGCCCCCGAGTGAGAGGCTTGCTCATCGCTCGGTAGGATTTCTCAAACTTAGGCGAGTACTGGACTGCAGCTAACACTACAAAAAAAAGACACATCCGTGACATTTTGGGCCGAACGAATTTTTTTCCTGTCATACATATGACACTTCTATGACGATAATTGTGACAAAACCCGGTATCATCATAGATGTGGTGGGCTCCTACTTCTATGACAAAAAATCATGACAGAAAATGGGCTTTTCGTCCTGGGCGGGCCGGAGACGCAGCTGCATGACATTCTTTGGGCCGTCCATGACGGAAAAAACCATGGTAGAAGCGAGGGCGAGGAAAATTTCGGGGAGTTCCCGGTAACGGTGGGAGGTCGGGGGCCTAGTGATGCGCGTTTCTCTCGTACACGTACGCGCATGCGTGCGAGGCGTTGGCTCTAACTGAACCCGAGCGAGGCGTTGGGCTCTAACTGAACCTGAGCGATTGCACTGCAGGCTACGCGTTACTGAACCCGAGCGATCGATCAATGGTTGTTAACTGAACCCGATTGAGCGATTCCTTCGTTACTGCTGCTAACTGAAGCCGATCGATT
>NC_057805.1:419209997-419246870 GCF_018294505.1 Triticum aestivum | reverse complement strand
ACAGTAGACGGTGGAGGGGTGGTTGAACAGTAGTCGGTGGAGTAGCGCGCGGTGGAGGCTGGATGAACAGGAGCCCGTGGAGGCTGGAGGAGGTCGACGGTAGCCCGTGGAGGCTGGAGGAGGTCGACGGTGGAGATGAACAGTATCCCGTGGAGTCCCATTTTGCGGTACGCCACACCCCTCCCGATCAACAGGACCCCCGTTTCGACCGTAGCGCTCCAACACAAGTCCGTTTCCTCCGTTTTGCGGTACGCCACACCCCTCCCGATCAACAGGACCCCCGTTTCGACCGTAGAAGGTCCGTTTCCTCCGTTTTGCGGTACGCCAGACCCCTCCCGATGAACAGGATCCCGTTTCGAACGTGGCCGGTCGAACACAAGGCCGTTTCCTCCGTTTTGCGGTACGCCAGGCCTCGTTTCCATCGCCTGTTCCGTCCAAGCCCTCCCGATGAACACGACAACGCATTCCGTTCGGACCCAGCCGGTTGGCTCCCACGCGTTCCGTTACCTCCCGATGAACACGACGCATTCCGTTGCCTCCCCATGAACATGACGCATTCCGTTGCCTCCCCATGAACACGACGACGACGCTGTTTCTCGGTTCCGACCCAGCCATGTACACGAGCCCTGGCCATATGTATGCGCAAGTAGGCGTTCGAGACCCTGCCCGTATGTACGTACGTGGCCGTATTTTGTTTCTTGCACCCTGGCCGCTGTACGTACGTGTACATGCTACGTGCGCGCCTCTACTACGACACGTACGCGCCTCTACTACGACACGTGCACGCCTCTACATCGACCAGTATATATGTACGTACACGTTCGCGACTAGAATGACAACGCTACGTACGCTTCGACCAGGAGGGTCCCGACTGTCAGGCACTTCCTTGCCTGCGAAGATGTAGCTGGTGGGTCCCAGCAGTCAGGGGGCGAATCGTTTTTTTTGCCCGGACGGACTTCCTTGCGTGCGAAGGTGTAGCTGCTGGGTCCCAGCAGTCAGGGGGGAATCGTTTTGTTTTTTTTGCCCGGACGCACTTCCTTGCGTGCGAAGATGTAGCTGGTGGGTCCCAGCAGTCAGGGGGGCGAATCGTTTTTTTTCGGACGCACTTCCTTGCGTGCGAAGATGTAGCTGGTGGGTCCCAGCAGTCAGGGGGAAACGTTTTTTTCGCAAAATACGGTGGCCCGTCCGATGGGTCCCCGCTGTCAGGTGGACGAATAATTATTTTGCACGTAATAAGGAGGCACTTCCTTGCTGCGGCCATGGACCCAGCTGTCAGCCTCTCACGTACAGTCCACGTCCGATGGAAGCCATTCCTTGACCACGTTGATCACGCCGCGCCGAGAGCACCAGGGCGGTGGACGACGGCGAGGCCTATGAAGGGGACGACGCGGAGCCGGGGAAGACGCGGCAGTGGATGCCCACGCGTAGAGGAGTATGAGGGTTCACTCGTTCGGCTGCGGTGTGAGGCTGCCATCGCCGCAGAATAATAGGGGGTGTGGGTGCGTAGAGGGATGGCCTGGCCAGCGGTGGGAGTAGTAGGGGGCGGTGAGGCCTCCGCGGCATCACAGCCGGCCACGGGCGGCAGGAGCAGGCGGCACGACCGGCGCTGCTTTGGGCGGCTGGAGCAAGAAGACCAGAGGTTGAAGAAGCACTACGGCCGTTGGATGGACATCGTACGATCACTGGAGCTAGAATCGTTCATATATTGACTAAAGTTGACAAAGGCCTCCGTCCCAGTCAACTTAGTAGGCCCACAAGTCAGCCTCCCACCAAGGTGGGTCCTAGCTAGCAGGGGGTATTCATTTTTTTGTGCGTAATAAGGAGGCACTTCCGGTGGGTCCGAGCTGACAGCGGGGGGAACGTTTTTTTCGCGAAATACGGTGGCCCGTCCTGTGGGTCCAAGCAGTCAGGGGGAATTTTTTTTCGTGAAATACTGGTGGCCCGTCCGGTGGGTCCCTGCTGTCAGGTGGAGGAATAATTATTTTCCGCGTAATAAGGAGGCACTTCCTTGCGGCTACCATGGACCCAGCTGTCAGCCTCTCCACGTACAGTACTCTTCTGATGGAAGTCGGTCGTTGACCACATTGACCATGCCGCGCCGAGAGCACCACGGCGGTGGACGGCGGCGAGGCCTAGGAAGGGGACGGCGCGGAGCCGGGGAAGACGCGGCAGTGGAAGCCCGCGCGGAGAGGAGTACGAGGGTTCACCGGTTCGGCTACGGTGTGAGGCTGCCGTCGCCGTAGAATAACAGGGGGTGTGGGTGAGTAGAGGGATGCCCTGGCCAGCGGTGGGAGTAGTAGGGGGCGCTGAGGCCTGCGCGGCAGCACAGCCGGCCACGGGAGGCGGGAGTAGGCGGTCCCGCCGGCGCTGCTTTGGCGGCTGGAGCAAGAAGATCAGAGATTGTAGAAACACGACGGCCGGTGTGAGGCTGCCGTATGCTAGAATCGTTTGTTGACGTATATAATAACTAAAAAATCTTGCATATGCGTCAACTAAACAGGCCCACAAGTCAGACCACTCCCTCTTTTTTTTAATAATTTATATATAGTTCATGGCAACTTCTTATGCAATTTATTGCAGTCGTTTTTTTTGTTGGCCAGGGCCAATTTGACATATTTCTATGGGTTCCAAACTATTTTTAATACCGAAATGTCGAGCCAGATTTAAAGTACTTTGAAGATATATTTAAATTAGGTTAATGCCCAGTGAAATAGGAATCTGAAAATGTGAAAAAATCAGAAATTATAAAGTAATTGCCAATTTGTCATCTGTTTTTATATTTACAACCCATTTCATGTTACTTTCAAGATTTGCAGGCGTCTTGAAAGAGTTGCAGCCCATCAGGGCGTAGAAAAATAAGTAGGCCTGGATTGGGTATTCTTCAGAAAAAATAAGCTGGGCTCATTTTCACAAAGAAAAAATAGCTGGGTTGGTCACATGGTGAACATAAAATATAAGCCTGGGCTAGATGGGCCACAGCCCAGTTCAAACCCTGCTCCGTCTCAACAATACCAAACAAAAAAAATACTGCTCGAGTAGCTACGTCCCAGGTGTCAGCCGATCTTGTGTTGTTCTCTTGTCTATTGACAATATACACTCACAATGCCGTGGGTCCCAGATGTCAGGAAAACACTAGGAGGAAGCATTTTATTTTTCCATACGCTGACATGGTGGGCCCCTACTGTCATCCTCTCCACGTACTTCTGCCGATTCCTATTGTTTGTTGACCATGTTGACAACGCGAGAGGGCGGCGCCGCGGCAAGCGCACCAAAGCGCACGGAGGACGTCGGCGTTAACGATTTAGGAGACGGTGGGGCGGCGATGCGTGCGCTGAGGCGCAGCCAGCCGTGGGAGGTGGAAGCAGGCGGCCTCGCCGGCGCTGGTTTGGTTTTGGCGGCTGGAGGAAGGCAGGACTGAAGAAACATGACAGACTGTAAAAGCAGCAGGAGTACTTAACAACCTTAACTGAAACCAGCAGGGGCACTTAACAACCAAAGTTGAAAGCAGTATGAGTACTTATACAGGTTCAACCGTACAAAGCACGCCTCGAACAGTGCTACTTTGCCTACAGTTAACCAAGGGTGAGGCCGCCAAGCCCCAGGACAAGGCCCATGCGCCACCCCGCGCATCGACAACCTTCTGAATGCGGCTTCATCTCGCAACATGGTCAATAAACAGGATATTTGCTTTAGAGCCATGGAAAAGCATGAACATAATCTTCTGTCCTATTCTCCAAGATGGATGGGCCTTCATTATTTGAGACCACCCATGAATAAGTATCTTTTCACCTCCAAGGGGAATTGAGTAGGTCAACATAAACATCATGTTGTGACCAAGCGCAAGTCTGACCCGACCATGGTCAGGCATCTGTATAGGAACAATAGAACTCGGCAGTTCCTGTTTCAAGAAGATCACAACTGTAAAACTGTGTATAAGCAATAGTTTATGAACAACATATATAACAGAAAACAGCTCGTACCATAAGTTTCTCGACACAGTTGGACCTGTTCAACGAGTGCAGCAGTGGCACACATATCCCACGTGGCCTTCCACCATTGAAACGCCCCACAAGGACCTCAAGACGATCAATAAAGTGTAGGAACTTGTGGATGTCGATCCAGTCAACTCCAGTGCCATTAGTAACAGTCGAGTTATTACAGAGTAACAAACGAGCAGACTGCTTAACTCTGAAAAAACCTACACGTGCCACCAATTATAAGAAAATATTAGTTAGAAGTAGCATCTTCGTGAGAGATTCGTTGCTACTTCTAAAGTTAAATTGTGATTAGTTAGACAGAATAGGTGGATTAAGAAGTAATCGAGGCAACAAGCAAGAACCAGATACAAAACTAACATGGATGAACAATTGTAACAACGTCGGGGTGGAAGATCGCAGTGAAGATGAGACCAGGTTCTGCTATTTCCATCGACATTCGTGCGCCAACTTTCAGTCCGTAACACTTGAGAAAGTTTATCCAAGTTCGGCCATAAAAAAAGCAGCGATCTTCTTGGTTCATGAACCCAACTCGGAACTTATATCCATGGCTTGTCTTCACTGTGACCATTAAACTAGTGTATACAGTTATGGCAAGGCCGAGCATCTTGAGTACATGTGTTCTGGCAGAGCAAATAATACACTGCAGGAAAAATAATATGAGAACACAGCATGTTCAAAAAAACCCCACCCTCCCGGATAGAAAAGAGGATTCTAGGAACATACTGTGCGCGTTTCAAAATGCTGTGTTAGGATGAGAAGGAACAAGTGTGGCGTCTCGCCGAGGGTGCAGAAACCTGTAGGGTACTCGCACTTTGGGCACTGCAAATGAAACACACTAGATTCAGTAGGAAGAAAAATGCATCAACGGCGGCGGCTGCCATCCTAGGATTACCTGCGACCAAGGGACTTGGATTTATCGGGGATGGATGAAGAATTCGTACCTGGTTCTCCATGAGAAAACCCTATGCAATCGCCGAGAGGGGGTTTTCTCTGAACAAGCAGACGAGGGAGAAGGGGATTCAGGCCCAGTGAAATATTGCCGCTTCGTCCGTCCAGCTTACTGCTAAAGCTGGAAAGGGGGGGGTTGTGATTTGACGGCTCATTGGGCATTACTGCGGCGCTACGACCGGGGTGTGTCTACCGTGAATTTGTGCACTCTAATTTGTGCATATGGCACGTGGACCCCGTTGCCGGTTGCCCCACATATCAGCGAAAGGAAGTAGAAAGACAGGAGTAACTAGTTACACATAAATATATTTTTTGACAGAGAGATACTCCCTCTGTAAAGAAATATACAAATCTTTTATATCACAGGCTCACCTTGCCGAGAAATATATTCCCTCTGCAACGCACGGGCATTATGGGGGTTCAGCTTTTTTTATGGGGGTTCAGCTGCGAATATAATACTCAGATAGGCTCACGGTTCTGGAGTTTGGGCCGCAGGCCGACCCTGCATGTTTGGGGGCCCATGTGTTCTACCTCAGCGCTTTTCATATTGCAAGCGGTCGGTACGGCACTGGTTTTAGATGCTGTCGCAAGGCAAATACACAAAATTGAATAAAGCACGGCAGCTGTTGGAATGAAATCGAACGACAGTTCCTAACCAGCAATCAGAGTTGCAATTCTATCAACGATATACCATGTGATAAATAATACTGTCGTACTACGTATACACACAGGACACTTGTTTCACCATGCCAGATTATTACATCAAAATCTCTCGGAGGATAGATCAGTTCGGCAGTTGCGTGCTGCTACTGAAGAATTTCAAAGTTGATTTGGACCAGCTCTCCTTGCCGAGAAAGTTCAATTTTGACATCATCCCCTACTACAAGATATGATTTAGATTTGAACCTTGACCATCCTTTAGCATCAAATATCATGCGACCATCCTTTGTACTTACTGTATATTTAGCAGGTTCATTCACACCAAGGCTGCGCATGGTAAGAGAAACTTGGCCGCGGTCGCCCGGATTGTTGAACGACTCCCTCGTTGCTCTAGGAATTCTCTGTTTGCAAACAAGAAGACATACCCAAACAGTTAGATCAACACGGTGAATCATGTGAAACAACATGGAAAGAAAAAAGAACGAAGCACTTGGGCAGCCCCGTCTGTTGCTGGTGCAACTGCACGGGCCGGAGCAGATGCAAGTGCAAGTGTTGGTGCAGGTGCCGAAGCCGCTGCTGCTGCCGGAGATGGCGCTCCTTGTAGAGCTGGTGCCGGTATTGGAGCAGGTGCCGGTGTCGATGCCCGATCCTCCGGTAGATCAGACTGATCCGCTGACGCGGTCGGTGCCCAATCCTCAGCTGGATCAGACTGAGCCGCTGCCGCTGTCAGTGCTAGAGCAATTGCCGGTGCTCGATCTGTGCGAGACAGCGGCGATCGTGTCTGGTCTGCTATGATCAGCTTTCTAACTTGACTAGGATCCGTGACCGTGATCTAGTTTTTTTTCTTCATTTCTTTTAAACGCGAGAAGGACTAATTGTGGCGTTTTTGTTAAACCAAACTGCAGTTCATCATAGGGATTCAGCTTGTACTCAGACAACAGACTGATCCAATTTTTTCCAGTAATATAAGTGATGGACAGTGCCTTCGTTACTGACACGACATAAGAAGTGAAACCTGCAAAAATAGCCATCGTAGAGCAAACCAAACGGTTTATTCTGTGATGAATGTCACATGGCAAAACCTGCATCGTAAAATTGCAGGAAAAGAAAGAAAACATGACATTAAATCAATAAGATTTAGACAATAAATCAATAAGATTTACTTGATGTGACATGAGTGAATCCTTACCAGGAAATCACTATGTTGAAGTACTAAACAGAAGATTGATCGTCCAACTACGGGTGGCATGCAGGGGCCCTGCCTACTCCCACAAGCAGGACAGTCCAAAGGTCGTGACAAATCGTATGGACCAAACATCCATGGGACTGGAAATCCTGGTGGGTGCGACAAACCCTGCAATGCATACAGATATTGGAGTGTAACCATAATTGATAAACCGTCCTCACAAAAAATATGATCTGGATACTTCAAAATATACAGACTGAATTGAGTGGACATACATTAACATAGACATTAACATAGACCATTCACACACCAAAAGCGGCAGTACTAATAAACAATACAGGGTTCACAAACACAAATCAAGTACTGAACAATAGTACTTACTACAGACAAGCAAAGTTGCACTAACTAAACTCTGCAGACTATTTCTTGCCACCGACCTACGGGATGAACCCCGCATAACTAACTAGGCCATGGACTTCATGTGAGATGTCTACATGCATCATCACCATCTTGTCAACCTTGGAGAACCTAACAGAGTGGTCTTTCCACTCATAAACATGATGATGAAGACATGCCGCATCAGATTTGTTGGGAAGCTTTACAAGAACCACACCCTTTGTAATCGAAGGCACAGCCAGGAAATTGTTGTGGTCAAGTACAGCCTTGAGAACACGCCTGACAACAATGCTACAGGAAAACACTAGTTCAGGACACGTGGCGACAAGGACACAGCAGCTGGATAGTTCAGCAGTAGAACTCATCATCAGGTCTTCCAGTTCACACGGCATGACTTTGAGAACTTCATATCCACCGCGGACCTGGTTCTAATTCAAACAGAAACCATATTTTATTACTACCTCCGTTCAGAAATATAAGATGATTTTCGATATTATACTCCACATATGACTACATATACGCACAGAAATGAGTGAACAAAGACACTAGAACATGTCTTCAAAGGCATGAGAGCAGAGGGATTACATGCAATATCCATAACACAAGTTACTGAGGCAAATATACCCTCTTAAAAGGTAGCATTGATGTTCATAAAGTACTCCCTCCGTCCCAAAATTCTTGTCTTAGATTTGTCTAGATACGGATGTATCAAGTCACATTTTAGTATTAGATACATCCGTATCTAGACAAATCTAAGACAAGAAATTTGGGACAGTGGGAGTAGTTGAAAGTAATCTATAAGAAATCAGTGTCAACCTCTCGCATGCTTTGGTCAAAAGAGGAATTTAGAACCATCATTTGGCACACTAAAATCACATGCAAGATCACCCAGAAAGTTGTACTACCAGTACTAGTACTGCGTGTTAGATGAAAAAACACGATCAAGATCGAGAAAAAGATCGTCAACAAGAGACATTACCTGGACTTGCTTAATGAGGGATCACGGAGAGGGGGGCTTGGACAGGGCGATGGCTTTGAGCTTGTCTGCGGTAGTCTCGGCGGGGTGCTTGCGCTTCTTCGTACCATGAGCCTCGACGGTTTTGGCCAGAGCCATAGACATCACGTCGGCCGGTGCTCCGGCGTCCATCCAAGAGAGGAAGCTGAGAGAGAAGAGTGAAAGGAGGAACGAGATGAGGGAGAAGCGAAGCGAGTGGGGGTTTTCTTCAAGAAAAGAAGCTGAGAGAGAAGAGTGAAATGATGGTTGCTTCATCCGTCCAACTTACTGCTGGAAAGGAGGGGGTTTTGTGATTTGACGGCTCATTGGGCATTACTGCGGCGGTTCGATCGGGGTAGTCTACCGTCACTCTACTACGGAGTAATTTAGTGCATGGCTGGTGGACCCAGGTGCTGGCTGTCCCACACGTCGGCGAAAGTGAGTAATTTAGTGCATGGCTGGAGGAGGATCCGCACGGTAGAGTGTGTCCGCTGTTTTTCTGAAGAAAAAAAAATGATTACAGCAAGCGTTTCCACTCTTACGACGGAGGAGTGCGAAACACGGCAGCCACTTGAACATACACAGTGCTCCTACTACTAGGCATGTGCAGTGGTTCATACGTCAGTACTACACAATCTTGTTGCTAGTGTAGTAAGATATGAGGATAACAAATGATGTTGTGCGCATGTCAACTACTCCTATATGTAACATAGTACCGCTTTTTCGTCTGTCCGGTCGAGAATGAACAGTGAGATCAGTGTTAACAGAACTAGGTCCATAGCGCACGGAGAGTACGGTGCTACAGTACTCCACGAAACATGAACCATATGAAGCACGAATAGTGTTAGGCAGGGTGTATGAAGGGTGCACGGGATGGGAGCAAAAGTTCCCTTCTCGGCCCACTTTTGGGTGTTTGGCAGAGTGCATGAAGGGTGCATGAGTCCACACTAGTAGGTTGACAAAAATACACGAAGAGGAAACAACTATATTGAGATGAGAATGCAACCAAACACACCCACACGCTATATGCTACAGTGACTGATCTGCACCGTCTGAGTTTGATCCAACGGTCATGTTGCGCCGAGACATGGACATGCCCATGCAGAGGGCGCCTAAACACCACCGAAGTCCCTCTGCTTCTCGAGGCGCACGACGTTGGTGATGCAGGGTGCAACCGCCCGCAAAGCCCGCTCCCTGTTGACGGGAGCCAGCTCGTCAAAGACGGCATCCAATGGCATGAATGGATTCCGGTGACGGAGCCCTGAAAGGATTCGCCCGGCAACGGTGATGGCAGCCCGCAACCCCTCCTTGTCCAGCTCAGCCCCCACCATCGCGCGGAGACGGCTCAGCTCCTCAGAGATATAGGTGAAGAAGGAGATCAGGTCAGGAAGGCGTAGCTCGTTGAAGTCGACCGGGTGGTCGAACGGGTTTAGCCCGACGGCCGGCATCGTCGCGCTGGCACGACGGTAGGCATCGCGCAGCCGCAACACGTGCGTGGCAACTTGGTTCACCAAGTGGCTGGGGCGATCCTGGACCGCGTCACGATCAGCTCGCTCGCGCTCCAGCCGGCTCCCCTGACGGCCTATCGTATCTCCCGCTTTCTGTAGCAACGCCGCTGACGCCTCGAGCATCTTTGTGGTGGACGCCTGCCGCTTTTGAAGCTCCGTGAACTCCCGCACATAACGGAGGAGCATGGCACTCCTCTCCTCCTTGAGCTCACGGAGCTCCACGTCCTTGGGCCTGAGCTCCGCATCCTTGACATGGAGCTCCCGTGTCAGGCGCCTCACCTCGGACTCCGTGATCTGCTGCGCCGCCATGGCACCAGGTAGAAGCAATGGGGAGAGGAAGCAAAGGGGGCGAAACGGCTGAAAGGCAATGCAATCTACGGGAAGGCGGATGGAGCGGGGAATCTTTTGGTTTTCACCACGGTAAAACACCAGTCGACGAATTCTCACATCAGGGAGCAGTGGGTTTTTACAGGCGGAGTCATCGTGACTAATTGCTGCCGCGCCTGCTCCCATCAATCAAAAAATTAAAAATCCTGCCGCGCCTACTCCCGTCAATCAAAAAATTAAAAATCATGCCGCACCCAAACACCAGAGCAACGCCGCGGTGGATATTTAAATTTACCTGCCGGCAAGTAGATAAAAAAGGGATGAAAAAACAAATCTGGCGGCGGCCTAGCTAATCGGTCGAACTAGCCCAACTAGCTAGCCACCGTGCTTCACTGATGTACTCGGCGGGAAAGGTGGTCTTTCATGATTTGACGACTCATTTACTTGCTTCGGCGCTACGACCGAGGAGGACCTAGAAAACGCGCGGTAGGGCGTCCCACGTAAGGAAGAATATATGCGTGCACCACCGGGAGGACCCCGAAACCGCGCGGTAGGGTGTGCCACGTCTCGGCATGGAGGAAAAATGTGCGTGTAAAAATATACTGTATCAGACGTAGTACCTATGGTTCGACCTCGGGACCCAGCCAGTCGGTCGAAAACACCCCACTAGCCACACAGCTTCATCATGCAAACGTGGCACGGAGGATAGATGTGGTTAGCTCCGTCTCGACCAGCCACAACGTCTCTTGTTCTAGGCGATTCTTCTATTTTCCAAGCTTTTTTTAGTTGTAATAACACCACGGCAAGCTAGCGCCGCTCTTCGTGTGTGCCCGTGCAAAGGTTAGACGATGGAGAGAAGAGAGATTGAGATCGCAGACCTGGGACCCACCAGTAAGTGAGACAACGATCATGCACGTGTTGACGAGGCACTCCCTCTACTCTACTCAACGCAAGTACTGTATAAAATCAAGTTATGGGACAAAGCCAACAACCGTTCGTTTTTTCAGGCTATCGACTTACGCTTTGTAGTCCAGGTTGCCAGTTCGAATCTCGTCTTTCAGATTTGTTAGTTTTAGGTCCAAATTTGATTAATGACAAGTGGGACCCCCGTGTGTTGTTCCGATATTTCAGTGTAGGATGGTTTTTTTGAACAAACACTTTGCACGGTTAGACAAGTAACGGCACGAGTTACACGTATTTTGCAAGTTTACGAACAAAAATGACAGCGGCATAGAATATCACATCCACCCCGCAGCTTAGATACTATGGTGATACGAGTTTTTACACCGTTGGAAGTAAGATCCAATGGCTTGGGAGTAGTCTTTGTAATTATGCGCACTTTCCAAACTCTCCAAAGGTTTTTTTTGCAAATAAAACATTCAGGCCTCGTGTGTGTCGCTGCATCTTCGATCCAACGGCTCCCCGGTGCTCATATTAGGTGCTCCCCATAGCTTAATTACCCGCTACGGTGATATGAGCATCTAGGTCGTATGATCAGTGATCAGATGGCACATGCGTAGTACTTGTACTTTCTGCGCATTTCCCAAACTCTATCAGTCATATATTGCAAAAACATTCAAACCTCCTACTGTGGGCCGTTAGATCCCAGTGAACTCATATCACCATAGAATCTACGGTGCGGGAGCACCTCATACTCTCCCGCGCGAGAAAACATAAGGTGCTATCGCAGCTTGGATGCTACGGTGATACGAGCTTGGAGGTCGTTTGATCTGATATCCAATGACATCGGAGCAGTCTTTGTGCTTGTAAGCAGTGGCCGAACTCTTTTGGGGCTTTTCTGCAAAAAACCATTCGAACCACCGAGGAGGTGTTGGGTCACAAATCCAACGCCTCCGAAGAGCTTGTATCACCAAAGCATCTAAGGTGTGGTAGCACATGATATTCTTACATACAGGAGAATATGATGTCCTCCTTCGTGTTAGATGCTACGATGATACGAGCTTCGAGGTCGTTGGATAAGGGATCAAAGGGCATCTAAGTAGTTTTTGTACAAATTGTGTGCAATTCTCAAACTCCTCAAGGTTTCCTGCAAAAGTATTAAGACACATCATGTGAGCTGCTATATCTCAGATCTACAAGCTCCAAGCAACTCGTATCGGCATATAGCATCTAATGTATGGGGGCACATGATATTCTCCCGGGAAGGAGGGGTGGGGGGTGCACAACCAATCGGTGGTTGAGAGGGTGGGGACAAATATAATCTAAACAACCCTAAACAGAGCTCCACAATTTTATCTAAGGTCGAGGGGTTGACCCCCGACAATCATAGCTCCGCCTAAACACAACATTTGCATGTACTGTAGTACTAGACTTAATATTCATGTTTCAGTTTCATGTTCATTTTAAATATTGAACTGGGGACCATGGATGTCTTACATTTTACTCCCTTCGTTCCTAAATATTAGTCTTTTTAGAGGCTTCAAATGGACTGGCACATACGGATGTATATAGACATATTTTAGAGTCTAGATTCACTCATTTTGCTCCGTATGTAGTCACTTGTTGAACTCTCTAAAAGACTAATATTTAGGAATAGAATGAGTATTTTTGAATTCGTGTCATACGTGCATGGTTTGGAAAAATAGATGCACTATACTTATTGGATTGTTGTTGTGTTCGTGCGTGTGTGTCTCTGTGGGTGTGTGTGGTCATATGCTTGATACATACAAAGTTTTCTCACCTCCATATTCTTCATCTTTTAAATTTGAATTTGCATTGGAAAAATTACTAGGGATACCATGAAATGTGAAATCCACGTTGAGATCACTATATCACAAACTCACTCTAATTCAACAACTCGTCATAAATCAATTACCACGTTGAGATTAGTATTTGCAAGGAAAATACGGGTATTGTAATACACATAGATTCGTTCGGCAATTTAAAAGGTTCCTTTCGTATTCTCGAATGGTAGGACCCAACGGCGTACCAGCCAGACCTTGGCTCGTGTTGATCCTAAAAAAAACTGGGCTCGTGTCCTTCGGTGGCGTGCGTGGTACGCACATTAGGCAACCCCAACCAGTCGAGCCTCAGCGTTTCAAGTCGAAATATCTGGCGGCCAGAATTCCAGCCCTAGGAAGTTCCCCTCATGTCCCCGGTCCATAATGACTACCGATGAACAACGGAGGGATGCTTTAGTAACTAGACAACGTTACCTACTGTGCCGAGCACGGTTCAATTCCCTCGGTCGCCGCTCGTCAAGGTCACCCGTCAACTGCATTGCCTAGTACTACTACTACTACACCAGGATGAGCTCGTTTGTTCGTGCCTAGTACTTGAGTTAATATATCAGGCAATGCACTGGTATGGAGGGATTATCCTTTTACTCTGCATATATAACTTGTCTGAAGTCTAACTAAGCAAAATGTTTGACCAAATCCTTTCTTAAGAAATACAACAGGACAGATGTACGGCTTGAGAATTTATTGCATGATGCAGGTTATGATATTGTTTCGAATCCTGGATCTTAAATTTCAGAAAATCCAAAAGTGAGCATAAATTCTTGAAACTAAGCATGGTCACGTGATATGGCACAAATATTACTTCGTAAGTTTTTTCTTCAATTTGAGACAAGCTGCTTATGACAAGTTGCACAAATGAAGAGCCAAGGTATTTTGGAACAAAGACCTGTCACGTTAAGGCGAACGCTTTCATTATTGAAACCGTGGGCGTTTACGTGCCGCCATGAGTCCCCGCTTCTCATCGGCAGGTGCCGTCCGAGCAAGCGTGTGAGTCGATGGGAGGCGTGCGAGCAGACCGCTGCGCCGGCTGTCAGGGAGGCGTGCGAGCAGACCGCTGTGCAGGCTCACCGGGAGGCGAGCCCTTTGACCAGGCTCCGCCGCCCACCGTCGTCCCAACTGCTCCCACTTTTAATGTCGCCGGCGCCGCAGTTTCAAATCAACCCCGCACTACCCGGTATCGCTACAATCCTCTCTCTTCCTCTCCGATTCTCCTATCGTCTACCTCCAACTAGCTTGACCTAAACATACGCCATGCCGCATCACGATGGTTTGCCCTCAGTGTTCCAGTTTCCTGAGGAAGACACCCAGCCGGAGTCTCAAGAACATAAGGCGCTTTGGGACGAGCTTGAACTGGCCTTGCGGGAAGACGCCGCGCTTGTCCCTGCTCCCATTCCGGCTCCCGTCGCCCTGACTGCGCCAGCGCCCATTCCCGTGGCATTGATGGGCTGGGAGCCGCACATTGTCGCCGATCTTGATCCCACGGGGTTCCACGAGGTCCCCGCCGACTTTCACGCGCCGTGCACCTGCCAACGCATGCGCCTACGCGTGCACTGACGCGCACGCCCGTGCCGGTGCCCGTGCACCTGCCAGCGCATGCGCCTACGCGTGCACTGATGTGCGCGCCCGTGCCGGTGCCCGTGCACACGAATGTCTCCAGCGCGCCGTTGACAGCGCCTGTCCCCGCGCGGGGGCCAGTGTCCCCCTCAGCGGCATGGATGGCCGCCGTCGACCGCTTCCTTGCACCAACGCCAGTCGCCTCCTCCCGCCAGTTGACTCGCCCTGAAGTCCAGAACATTTTGGCCTTCCTTGAAGCTAGGCCAACGTCCAGGAGTACGCCAACAACGGCGCAAGACGCCGCCGTCGCCGTCGGTCAGTGGCCCGACGACACACAGAGCACGACAGAGGAGCCGCTTCCCACTGCGAGACGCCCCCGCCGCCGCCGCGTAATCTAAATTTGCCATGAAAAACGTTCGGATTGCCATGCTTAAAATCCGAACGTTTATCATTTCCGTTTATTTTATATCGATCGTCGTATAATTTAAAGTCGGAGTCAGACTGAACGAAATGTATGGTTTGATCAATTGAATGTTCTGCTAGAGCCGTATCAAATTAAATATAAAACGTCATCAAGCCACATGTATTCCTTGTCATCCAACGACCTAGACTGCTTCAATGTCGAGCGCTCAACACGTATAGCGTGCAGTTAATTTCATGCCAAAAATAGTGCTAATCATATGACAACGCGCAAATAATATCCTAGTAGTTAATATGCGCATGCACTTAATATACTTCCAAATTAACGTGCATTGCACGTACACACTAACTAGTGCTGCTAGTACGTGAAACTGGTGCCGTGACTTGTGAACGCGTCCAGATATGGTCAACGGCAACATCGCCCGCGAGTTCTTCCTGTTTGCCCGTGCGTCTAAACGCAGAAGGGGAGGAGAGAGAGAGCACACATGGAACCCACCAGTAAGTGAAGGCAAATAGTACTAAAAATAATATTACATGTTATCCATTAATTAGGCTGTGGTAATATAAAAACATTATGTGAACAATGGGGGTACAACAAACATTGCTATTCTACGTATGTTGCCTATTGACGTGCGGCTTGAAGGCCCGGTCGCATGTTCGATCCTCGTCCTTTATTTTTTAATTTGTATATGGGTCCAAATTTGTTTCATGACATGTGGGCCCTTCGGTGTGTCATTTGTAGCACTTTAATTTGTGGTTCGAAATTTGTTCCATTCCAAGTGGACTATCGGTGTGTAGTTTTGTAGCTTATTTATAATAATTAAAGAGAACAACATAGTTTTTTTCAATAATACCATGGTGCGACGTTGAAGGCGAGAAAGGACGTGCGAGAGAGCGATGACCGAGCCAGAGGGAAATAAACTAGGGGAGTTGCGTGGGTTGCAACGGTGTTTGGAGTAGTTGTGGGCCGAAGGCTACAAAAATATAATCTAAACCGACCGGAATAAATGCCTACACAAATTAATCCAAGGTTGGAGTGCCCCTCGCAATGTAAATAGCTCTGGCTTTGTGAGGGATGGAGAGGTAGTAGCTTCAACGCGTGGAAGATACGGTGTGAGAAAGCGAGGTCAATCGAGAGACATATCGATAGAGAGACAAAGTGAGTGTGGTCCGACATTCATTGAACAAATATATATGCTCTGGAGAGATATTGTCCGATTGAGCTTTTTGGCAAGGGTGAGGGCTGTAAGATAGAGCTTGAGAGATGATCCAGTCACAGACGTGTAGATATATTTTGTGCATGGGAGGAAGCAAGGTCAACCGATCACATAGGGTCGCCGTGCGATCGAAAGAGTGAGACAGGTTGGAGAGAGTGACCTAGATAGACGATGTGCGTGAGAGAGTATACAATGTGAATAGGTCGAATTGGGCTCAAACATGGTGATATATCGTTTTTGTCCGAGAAAGAGCAAGGTCAATGGAGACATACGAAGAGAGAGAGAGAGAGAGAGAGAGAGAGAGAGAGAGAGAGAGAGAGATTGAGTGAGCGTGGCCTACCATGAGGTCGAAAGAGTGGCAGCGGCTTGGATGGACTGACCTAGATAGACAATCTGCGTGAGAGAGTATAGAGTGTGTCAATCGAGGCCCGAACAGGGAGATATATCATTTGTGTGTGAAAGAAAACGATGTTAAACGAGACTCAGATAAAGAGAGCGAGATTGAGCGAGTGTGGCCCGCCGTGCGGAAGAAAGAGTGAGACAGTCTCGAGGGAGTGACCTAGATATACAACTTGCGTGTGTGCGCACGAGAGGTTGGGGGGCTAGATAGGCAATGCATGTATTTAGC
Source organism: Triticum aestivum (assembly GCF_018294505.1). Taxonomy (NCBI): domain Eukaryota; kingdom Viridiplantae; phylum Streptophyta; class Magnoliopsida; order Poales; family Poaceae; genus Triticum; species Triticum aestivum. Next base: position 419,230,272 of record NC_057805.1, on the reverse strand, counting down.
GCGAGAGGGTGAGAGGGAGAGGGGGAGAGAGAGAGAGCTCGGCATGGGGTGCAATGGCGGGTGTGTGAGGTAAATACATTTGGTAACAGAGTGGAAAAGGGGGTTGTGTAGTTGAGAGACTTAGAGATCGAAACATGGAGAGAAAGAATGAACGTGTGTTGGAAACCGATAGCTTCCTAAGGTGGTTAGGAGAGGAAGATTGACCGATACAGGAAGTATGTAGCGTTTGTGCGGGGGGGGCGCTAAAAACAACATTTGAATGTACATAGTACGAGACTTAATATCGATGTTTCAATTCGGTGTACATTGTAAGATTTGAACCGAGGACCGGGCATACGGGTAATTATTTCGAATTCGTGCCATACTAAGTTTCGAAAAGTTGACATTGACTCAGTTTGTTGTGCTATTTTGTAGGTCAAATGTTTGAATCCATCCAAAAGTTTTCTCACTACCATGGTGTTCATCATATACATATGAATTTGTATTAAAAAAGTAGCATGGATACAGTGAAATGCGAAATCCACGTTAGAATTGGAGATCGCTACATGACACACACTCTAATTCAAATAACTAACTACGTGACACACACTCTAATTCAAATAACTAATTAAGTGACACACACTCTAATCCACGTTAGCGTGGGTACCGTTTCGATTTTTTTTCAAATAACTCCTCATTAATTCATTTATAGTACTCCCTCTGTTCACTTTTATAAGACCTTGAAGACATTTCAGACAATGTGCAAAACAGTTCATTTTAGTTGTCTGAAACGACTTCCAAAAGTGAACGGATGGAGTTCTAATGACTAATTATTGCAAGGAAAACACGGGCATGGTAATACATACAGATTCGTTTGCAAATGAAAGAAGATTCGTTTGCATTCTCAAATGTAGGCGCACCAGGCAGACTAGGGTCGTGTCGGGGTGGACGCTGCTTCGGTGCCTTAAAGGCAACTGCCTTTGGGTCACTGACATGTGGGCCGGCCACCTGTTGGGCCCACATGTCATGGACACAAAGGCGGGTGCCTTAAGGCACCGAAGCATAGTCCTGTCGGGGTGGTCGCGTGTGTCGGACGGACGCGTAGCACCCAACCACCCACCCCCCTCCCCCCAAAAAAAGGACGACGGCAATATAAGTTCGCGCTTCCATGTTTCGGATTGAAATATCTGGTGCCCCAATTCCAGCCCTACAAAATCTCTCTTCTCCACCGTCCCCTTCCGCGCCCAGATTGCTCAAATCCCTAATTCGCCGCCAACCCTCGAATCGCCCCTCGTCTCGTCTCTTTCCCCACCGTTCCCCACCTCTATGCCGGACGACGACGACGAAGACGACGGTCGCGCTTCACCACCGCACCAGAGCTACCTCATCTACGCCCTCGTCCACCGCACCGGGTGGTCCACCGACAACGTCGGCCGTCGCAACCGACGTGGCTCACAGACACCGAGTTCCGCCACATCAGGTGCGCTTCGCCGACGCCGTCTCCCAGCTCACCGGGGCTACTTCACCGAGCACATCGTCGCACCTCCGCCCCCCCGAGGCCGTTGGGGCTTCACCAACGGTCTCGTCCACCGCATCGTAGCGCTCCGCTGCCACTCAAGATCTGCATCCATGTGCGGCCAGCCAACGCCAGCGCATCACCCTCAACGGCTCTGAAGTGACCCGCACTCTAGCTAGGCGAGCATGCCCAAACGCCGGCCCGAACTAGGTATCCACACATCACTCCCTTGTGCATTGTTCCGACGATGTTTGGATATCCTTTCACTGCTCTCTTAGCTTACACGCCTATGCAACTCTGACTTACTCTTATTTCTTCTAGAGATATCATCTGAAACAAGCAAATCCATTTTTTAGCGAAGCATGACGGCGCTACGGGATCTGGTACACATCCTGCACACCCGTATAACCTTGTAAGTATCTGTCCTCCAGTACAACATCAAGGTTGATTCCTCTTATTTAATCAACCATTCGCCGTGTCAAAAATGCAGAGGGGGATGCAAGGAGCACAAGGCCTGCACATCCAAGCAAGTGGTAACATGGACTTGTACATGGAACATCCCAAGCGCAAGCAGAGCTGCAGTGAGCATGTACAACGAGCTAGCGTAAGTCCCTGCATTTCATTTAATTCGTACTGGCATTCATGTATGATTTGTGTGCGGTGGCTGATCCACGAATTCAAGTTACCAGGGGCGAACATTTAACTTAAAAAATACGAAGGCACTTGCACTCCGGAAATCAACATAACTTGAGAAATGTGAAGCTACATGCACTTTGAAAACCAGCTAATGATCCAAAGTAGTTCAGATTATAAACACTAAATGATGCAAGCACCAAAAAACACAAAATGCAACATGGTGTACAAGGACTACAAACATGGTCTGTACATGCTTGAATTATTCGTTCTCTGGCTGAAAATATCAAAGTGTAATTGCACGTATGACCAGTGCGCAAACTGCATATCAATATATCTATCCTGCACAAGTATGGCAATAGTTTCAAACAACAGATTAGAAAAGTATTTATGCTATGTTGTCATGATACGGGGACTTTCTGGTAGATGGCCTCGACGTTTCCTCAAGCTATGAAAATGCACTATAATTTGCTTGTCATCAATGCCTGCAAATCTCTGTCTCTCTCAACATAGTAGATCATCATTAGACACTAAATCCTTCAATGAGCTTGCAAAATGCTTGCATTAGATCCCTCATTAGACACTATATGTTCATCACCAGGAGCATGTAAAATGTTTGCATCAAATCCTTCATTAGCAGTTTGTTCATTAGACACTTCAGGCTCAAGAACAACATGACCTTATATGTTTGCACCGGAAACTTCATTAGATACATCAGATTCAGTCAGTCAGTATTGATTGGGGGAGTTATAAAATAAGTAGAAATTGGTTTCATTTTCTCATAGATTCCCTACATACAAGCAGTTTTACAACACCGTCAGGTTTAACTATTGGCCAGAAATTGAAGAGTTGAATTAGATATAATCAGGGATGTGATGTACCTGCTCGTTGCGCATGCTACTCTTGCAAGCTACTACTGTCCGTTTGCGCAAGCTCGATGCCATGCCCGTGCTGCCGCCGCTGCCTCCCACGCAGGCTACACCCAGGGTTGGCTCTTCATCTTCTTGTCCTTCCGTTCGCTTGAAGCCCGGCACGCCCTCCAACGAGGGCGCGAGGAAGTGCTGTGTCAGTCTGTCCAGCGGCGGCTAGGTTAGGAGCGAACCAGACTGCAGGCTGGAGCGAATGAATTGGGATTTTTCCTGCTGTCGATCGATATGGGAGGCGCTCGTTTGGGCCGCGAGCCTGCTATAGGGCCTGCCTTGCACTTATGTTATTGGCCCATCCAAATTGAAACATTTTTCTTCATTTTTTACATTGCCTGCTCATGCGTTGGGACGAACAAAACTAGCGTGGGCCAACCTGGATGACTCAAACTAGGTGCACACTTTCCAGCCACCTGAGGCGGCCGCCCATACCAGCCCCTATGGTGGCGTCGCCCCTTTTTGCGTGTATGATTGGATAGTGAAAAATATTCCAGTGGCGCTTTTGATTTACCCACAGAATGGTTGAATTGCTTGTTTCTATGAACTGAGTTCGCCAATAATGTGAAGGATGCCAGTCTTTTCATCCTATTGTAGATTGCTTAGATCTCGATATGCCAAAAGTAATCACATGAAATATACAGTAAAAGCCAGTGTGATGTGTTTGGCTACAACTAGTCTGACTACACGTCCTCAGATAACATATCAAGGACGCACCATCTTACCAGATTAACCATTCGACTTACCCATGCAGTGTGGGAAGAAAGAAGTATTGGGACTGCGTATCCAAGCAATTCATGCCATGGACTCCTTCGTACAACCTTGTAAGCGAAAAAGAAGTTGCAATGTGCCTGTACAAAGAACTAGCGTAAGTTCAGTTACCCGCTTCTCGAAATTTATTTAGCCACTTATTGCAAAATTGTTCAATTACGTTGGTTGGCTTAATTTAGTTTGCTACTGATTACATAATGGCACAGCCTGTTAATCATATTGTAGACTGCGCCTATCTATGTGTTTGATACTTGCTGTTAAGAATTACCTGTTTGCCTTAACTTAAATATCTACTTGTTTGTTTAAATGCTTTGCTGCTGCAACAGCGAGTTACAATGATGTTAATAACTACTTTTCAGCATCCAATTGAAACTCTTTAATTCCTTGTTTGTTTAACTGGTTTGCTGTTATAACTCCCAGTTGAGATGTTTTGCTAACTTCAACTTTTCTGAATCCAATCGGAACTTTAATGGCAAAACAGGTTAGCCCAAGATCAAAGAGTGAGGTCCCCATGGACGTTGCATCATCCCACAATAGTGGCACCGGCCCAATCGTACATTATGAATTGCCAACTGCTGATGCTCTAGAGGCTAAACTAGTGGTAGAAAGAGATTCTGCTTCTGCACTTAGAGATGAAGTTGACATGTTGAGGAAGCAAACAACACAATCACAAGCAGTACTCAAGACAACCATTAAATATTTGGTGGATTTCAAAACGAAGCAAGCTGAGACTGGCCAGATTGTTAAGGTCCTGGAGGAAAAAAGGAAATTAAATTTCTACTTGGTAAATCATAGGTGAAATGTTCTTTCCATAGTTGAATAACCTTTGTGTTGTCTGTTCATGTAATCAATCAAACCATTTGTTTTAGAGATCATGTAATAATTGTTTTTTGGTTTGTACTTTTATTTGAGCACAAGTCTGTATTAATTGATAAGACTCAGAGACATTTCATTTGGATTGCTGTGCCAGACCTACAAATATGCCAATCGGGCTGAATGTGCATTCAGCAATAGTAGTAGTATAGATGGACCATAAGTGGCACGCATCGGAAAGGGCCAAGATGCTGGCTAAAAAAAGGATGCTGTTGTAGCCAAAAAAAGTACAGCTGCCTGGCTTATGTATGTTAGTTGATATTATTGATCCATATACTCTATAAGTGTTTATATGTCTGTTAGTTCTGTACATTCTTGGTTGATTGACTCGGTATTTGAATCTTGATACATCGCTTGTGTACATATCTAAATGGGAGTACACATTATGCTGCGTGTGAAATTTGAGTTGGACATTAAGTGTTCCAAATATTCGAATTCACCTTAAACTGGATTCTAGTTTCTGAATTTGAGTATCGGCATTTGTAAACCATATTCATATATGACAGTGGAATACATCTTTGTCGTCCTTTTGAAGATATATAAAAACACATAGAATGATTTATAAAGATTCATATAGGAATACAAAATGGATTCGAATTTAGTTGCCAGGGTAAACGTGGATGCTTATTGTCCCAAAATTTGAAAGAAGCAGCAAAATGTCCACTCCCACGTCGGCTGCCTGAAGCCAAGTGTTCATACACTGTGGGCGCCAACCATGGGCGCCAACCACCCTCTCCTCGCCCGAAATCGCTCTGGGCAAATATTGGCGAGATGCGAGATTACCGTCCTATCCCCAACCGAGGAGACGTCCAAATATTAAACGGGGGCTAAGTTCATAACTTTCCCATATTTCAGACAGGCGCGTCCCAAAAACATGGTTCCCCGTACCTCTCCCTCCATTTTCCCATTCATAAACCGTCCGCGCTAGAACACCCCATCCCCACACCAGCCTCCGTCCGCCACCCCATCCATCGCCGCCGTCCTCCACCACATCCATCGCCACTGTCCTCCACCATGCCGGAGCGCCTACCAAGACCGCGTCGTCCACTGCTAGAGATGGACGTTTCTCATCCACGGCGACGGACCAATAGCCTTGCATCGCGTCCTCTCGCTTCATCGGCGCCGTCGTCCTCTTTGTCGGGGCCGCTCACACGACCTTCTCTTCCACCGCAACGGGACTTATCCCCCGATGCACTCGTCTACCGTCGCAGATCTGCTTCAACGCCACCGACAGCCATCGCACCCCCGATGCCTACACGGCGCCGCAAGAGAGGTGGTAGTTCATATCTCCTCAACTTTTTGATCTCAACCAGAAAATAGATCTTAACTTGGTTAGTCTACTTTCTTTTCAGCTCTTAGAATTTAGTTCTTAGTTCGGAGCAAACAATGGATGCTAAATATCATTTCTCCGGTTTGCAGCTTCAAATCTTCCATGGCACAGCCATAATACGATTTAATTGATCATGCTTAGGGTTTAATTGATCATGTTGGTTCCGTCGTGGTTTCTTTAATAGAAATCAGAGGGGAAACCCTCTTTTGCTAAAAAAATATGCTTAGAGTTTCCCCCTTTTATGATCACTATACGATCAGAATACGTGCTTCGTGTCATAATAACACTGCTCCACCCATCAAGCTAAACAAGCTTAGTTGTTCAAATACGAATATGATATTATTAAAACAGAGTTGTTTAATTGGTCAGCTAAATGTTCCTAAATTAGTTTCGAAAATGCATGTTCGCCGCTCGGGTGTGTATCTCTACAGGGTGCCCACGGTGGGCCGGCCCACCCTGGGATTTTGGGTCGTCCCAGGCCCCGATTCCCCTCTGTTCTGCTACGCGTTCTGATCTCTACTCGCCCCCAGCCGCCTGCCTCGCCGGCGACTTGCCGTCCCCGGACGGCATGTCCCTAGGAGGAGACGCCGGACTAACAGGAGGCCAGGAGCCGCTCGCCCAACAGCGTCACCGCTGCCCGGGCGCGCCGCCGTGCCTACCTTCCCAGTCTGTTCAGGGCTCAGGCGACCAAGCCAACCCGATTTATCCTGAGATACGTCCTCAACACTCAGCAGCCACTCCTCATCACCCATTTTCTAATTGATTCATTACTCATTAGGAAGGACTGTCATTAGGGTTTGTTGTGTGCTCAGTGCTACCTACACTTAATGGTTCAGATGTATTTCGGTAATCTTTAGTACCTCTAAAGTTCACAGGGTTTTCAAAATTCCGGCCCTCGGAACAGAAACTAGTCATTTTGGATTTTTGGTCGTAGTAACATTGACCCAGATTACTACTGCAAGCCAGGTTTGTTGACAATTTTACTTGTCTGTCTTACTCATTCGATATAATATCCAATTATTCACGTTGATTAGTTGCAAACAATAAGTGCGAGACAAACTTCTTCATTCAGATTTTGGACGGTCTCTTACTGCAGTTACAATTCTGCATACTTGTCCTAGTAAGCTCACAAGTAAATGATTGATTCACTACATCTATGCTTGCCTTGTCATATTTGTTGTCAATATTCTTTTAGGGTGGACCACCTTGTTTCTAAATACTGGAACCGTAGACATGAGTGAATAGTATTTATCTATGTGATCTCTTCCATCATGTGTGGGTAATGAACACTGCGTTGTATAGAAAGAAAGTGTCATTTCCAGCTTTTACATAGGTTTCGATCTTTTACATGGAATACAATCTGCCTACTTGCTTTGTGTCGCACTACCAACACTCCACCCTTGAAGCTAAACATTACGCCACTCATAATTGCTTAGTTTATTTGTTCAAATACGAATTTCATATGATTCTCATGTTCCTACTTCAGTTTTGAAATGTGTGCCTGCCTGTTATAGAGACATAAGGGGTTTGTATTTCTATGTGTGGTCTGGTCAGCACGGTTGGGGAGGTGAACTTTGCATATGCAGGGGTTTATAGGGAGACACTCTCCGAGTTGAATCCGCAATGCATTCCATGGATAATCTGACTACTTTTTATGTTTTCATGAATCTCAGATTTTGAACAGCATCATAATGATTATGAGCTTGCGCGCATGAAAAGAATAAAGCAGAACAATGCCATGGCTGTCAAACTTGGCATTAAGGGACTGAAATCAAGTCTGGATGCAATGCAATGCAAACGCTCTCCACCTACAGATTCATGCTCAGAATATGATCTGAACAGTGATTCTGAGCTAGAGGGAGACCTAAGTCAATGTAGCTCCCTAGTGGAGGAGTCAGAGGAAGATGCCTTATCTTATTCACCCATCAAGGTACTTGCTCTAACTTTCCAAGGTTACATTGCTCGCACATATCTTGCAACTGATGCTTTGCATTGCTTCTACTTTGTTGAACTGCCATTAGCTTAGTTTACACATCGTGTATGTGAATACGCCCTACCTATCCATTTTCAGTACGTATTCCATCTGTCATCATACCATATTTATCCATTCAAATGTTGTTCTTGTGTATCAGACGTTCAAAAGGAAGAGGGCGATTGCTGATCGTGCAGGAGCACAAGCAAAGTATTTGGAAAAGGTAGTGGCACCTGATAAATCAAATAGCCCATTAGGTGTAGTTGCAATATCACCTGACCCACAAAATACCCCAACTCTAGCAGACTCTAGCCCTACTACACTGGTCATTTCTGATGCCCCAACTCAGCAGACCCCAACTGCAGCAAACAGTATGATTATGCCAGTTGACATAGCACCAGCTGTACGACGCAAAACCCCCATTCCAGCAAAGAGTACACGAAATCGAGTTGCCAAATCCCTTTTCGAACCAAAGAGAGCCCCAGTTGCAGCAAATAGGACCCCTGTTCCATTTCTTCCCAGTTTAGAAGACGAAGCTTATGTTCTTGTCAGGAACTTTGTGTGCATCTTTCCTTCATGGAAAGATTATATCGCAGACACAGAACAATTTCCAGTCTTCCTCCGCAACTTACGCGTAAGTAATGTACTAATGTTATTCATGGTCATTACTGCATATGTTTCTGCTGACAGAAGACACAAGATTTCATTCTTTTAAATAGGCGAGGAGCAAACTGGATTGTGATGACGAGCAAAGGTCGGTTGCGCTTTTCAAGCACTTGTTGATGAAGTATCGTTCCTACCTGAGGCAAGCGCACTTCGATGGCAAGCCTCTGAACGAAATTTCTGTAAAGTCTCCGGTGCTACATTTATCCGGCGGTGACTGGAATAATCTTGTTACACATTGGTCTCGGCTGCAGCGTAAGGTACTGTCTATGATATCACATCACAATTTGAACTACATTTCTGCATTTGCCTTAATGTCTCACTTGTACGAAAACTGTTAGCAGAAGAACATTCGTTCTCAAGGGACCACAGAATCTCGCAACTATACCGCACACTGCATTGCTCTTGTGAGTACCTCTTGCCCTGTATGACCATACTTACTTTCATAGCTGTTTGATTATGTAGCATCACTGCACATGTTAGCCTCGTAATCGTCCATTTGGTGGACATTATAAGATCCGTATGGACTCTTACATAAATTTAGAATCAACCCAATGCTTTTGAAGAGGTTTAGCTTTGCAGTCCTCTTGTAAGGACTTAACGTGGTCTATCACTATACTTACATTAACAGCTAGTCCCTCCGTCCCATAATATAAGAACGTTTTGTACTGTACACCAGTGTTCAAAACACTCTTGTATTATGGGAAGAGGGATTGGTTCATTTTGTAGCATTCTGCATCTTATCTCCCTCGCCCACCATTTACTAAAAAAGATCAGATCTATATTTAATCTTACCAACAAGTAGAATACACAGACAATGCCAGTGCAGAAGTGTAGCCCATTGCTCTTGTCAGTACATTTTGTCCTGTAACGCTTGTACTTCCAGGGATTGGTAGTTGATTATTTAGCATCAATCTGCATCTTATCTTCATTATCCTCTATCCCTTCTAGTATTATCATATCTATAATTACTCTCTACAAAATGTAGAGTACAGGCAATGCTTATGAAGAAGATTCTGTGGTGAAATTCTTGAGTTATCCTTCCCTTGACATGGAGAAGGGCATTATAAAGCCGGTGTTAACTGTTAATGTAAGTCAGTCCTTCTAAAGCCTTTATCCTCAACTGCTGTTTAATTTGCTCATACTCCCTATCGTTTACTGCTGTTTAGTTTGCTGTTTCTACCAAAATGCATGTTCGTAAGAACCGTAAGTTCTAAGTTTTACTTGTAAAACCAAATTCCTTATTCATACCATGCACATTACTTAATACTCCCGATATGTATGCTTGTTTTTGTGGATCTATAATCCAGTGTGTGGTGAAGCAGCCCACGTTTGCACCTTGTCATCTCCTGTTTGATCTTACTGATGTGGCTGATGATATGAACAACATGCCATGCACATTATCCAAAATAGATACAATGATTTTCTTTGCCCTTCATCTATGCTTGTTATGTTGACATGGTAATCCAGTAGTGTGTTGAAGCTCCCCGCATTATGAACAATGCCAAATTATGTTATTGATATTTTGAACTTACTCTTTATTTTCTAATTTGAAATTGGATAGAATTGACAGAACAGTTATCATCTTTGTTTATACACGTGCAAAACCTGTCATCTCTCTGCTTTGTTTCAGGGTGATATGCCTGATGGCATGCACAAGTCTGCTGAAGGCTGTGAGACAAACCCAACATATATTGCAGCAAAGAAGGCAAAACATCTTGAATATAGCGAGACAACCCCAAAGTCTTGTCTTGATGCAGTGTTCAAGTTACTTGAGACTAACAGTCAGACAAGCTCACAGAATTCGTTGTCTGAATCAGTTCAACTTCTTCAGTCCCAAGTTCTAGCAGAAAGGCATTCTACAACTCAACTTCGACTTGAAGTCCTATCTCTAAGAAAGATTGCGGAGAACACCAATGAGAACCTCATCGCTAAACAGCTACACCTGGAAGCTATGACCGACATGCTAGGCCGGTCTCACAGCCTTGCTCAGCAGCTTGCGCAGCAGTTCCCCCGCAAGGCTAACCTTTCTTGAACTGTCTTGGAAGTGGTCTCGGTTCAGTATTATTTGGTTACGCTGCAATGGTGCCCAGTTTTTGTAATCTGCTTCTTCGTTGTGCTTTATGATCACTGGTGGCGAACTTTGATGCCCAGTGGATGTAATATGTGTAATAGCCGTGATAGCCTAGCATAAGTTGCTTGCTTATTTATTTCCTTGTTGTCTTGTTTATTTGTTTGCTTGTAGTCAGTGCAGTTCTTTTTCCGCGGTTTGCTAGTGGCTGCAATAACCTATTTTTTAAAACTAGGCCACAATAACCATGGGCTAATATTTACTGTAGTGACACTGGGCCTCCTACGGGCCGTAGAAACAGTGGGCCTTCTACGGGCCGTAGAAACAGTGGGCCTTCTACGGGCCGTAGAAACAATGGGCCTTCTACGGGCCGTATCATCAATGGGCCTTATACGGGCAGTATGATCGATTGGCCAAACATGGGCCAATAACAGGCCGCATTATGGCCGTAAATGGGCTAGAGTTGGAATCGTCCATTCATGGGTCGACCATAACGGGCCATCGTTAATAGGCCGTATTTAATGACGCTATGAAAACGGCCCAACGTATTAACGGACCACAAACGGGCCGACTGTAACCACGGGCTGAATTTGGCCCACAAGCAGAAAATGACAGTAACGGGCTGTAAGTAAACGAATGCTGGAAATGAGCCCAAGAATAAATGGGCTTTGAGAAGGCCGAAAGATAACATGGGCTGGAAACGGCCCAACGGAATAACGGGCCGTTAATGGGTATAAAGTGATACACTGTTCATTATAGGCCAGTTTCACCACGGGCCGTTAATGGGTGTAAAGTGATACACTGTTCATTACAGGCCAGTTTCACCACGGGCCGTTAATAGGCCAAGAGTTATATAGGGCCTCATATGGGCCGAAAGTCGTCATGGCCCATACATGGGCCAGAAGTGAAAACGGGATGGAATCATATTGGATGGCCCAGATGACGCTACTGGGCCTAATTCGGATAAGGCGTAACGGGCCTTGGGTTAGCGGGCTGTAAATGGGCTATATGCGAACATGCCGTTAACAGGCTTTCCATGGGCCGGCCGGCCACCTTTTGACCAAGTCAAACGGGCCGGCCTTTTCACAGGAATGGGTCTCTGTTGGGCCGTGCCACGTGTCGATGTATCATAGGCGCCTTCTGTCCAATGAGTGGATGAGATCTGTCCCAACGATGAGCCGACACGTGTTTCCTCCAGCCAATGCTGATTTTACACGTGGAAAATCCCCATTGGTCGGGGCTGTTAACGGGTTATCGGATCCAAAACCCGACCCGATAGCTTAACGGTGTTCCGTTATGGTGGATGCCACGTGTCGGTCACCCTTGACGAAAGCACTTCTGTGACGCGCGATTTATCGTCATGGAAGTGGACACTTCCGTGATGATAATTTTGGTAATGTCATGGAACACTTCTACGACAGCACAGGTATGACTATCTTGATCCTGTCATAAATTTGTCATGGATGTACATGCACGACAAAAAAACGCGACCTACTGTGACAAACACGTATCATCACAAAAGTGTATTTTATTGTAGTGTAAGCCCCCGAGTGGGAGGCTTGCTCATCACTCGGTAGGATTTCTCAAACTTAGGCGAGTACTGGACTGCAGCTAAGCCCCCGAGTGAGAGGCTTGCTCATCACTCGGTAGGATTTTTCAAACTTAGGCGAGTACTGGACTGCAGCTAAGCCCCCAAGTGAGAGGGTTGCTCATCACTCGGTAGGATTTCTCAAACTTAGGCGAGTACTGGACTGCAGCTAAGCCCCCGAGTGAGAGGCTTGCTCATTACTCGGTAGGATTTCTCAAACTTAGGCGAAACGGATTCGCAGCTAAGCCTCCGAGTGAGAGGCTTGCTCACCACTCGGTAGGTTTTTTCAAACTTTAGGCGAAACGGATACACGGCAAAGTCACCCACTGGGGGATTTCAGACGCAAACAAAAGTAACAACAACCATTTAGGAAGACTGTAAAGCTCTTGTCTTTGATAAACAAACTACAAAGGTATTTCTTATTACATCTCATCCGAATGAGTACTTAAGTATAGAAGGGGCGGAGCAGCTCCGCGTTCCAAGCCCGTGGCTCGTCTTTCTGATGCTCGACATTGTAAAGATGGTATGCTCCATTGTGGAGAACTCTGGTAACAATGAAGGGACCTTCCCAAGCAGGGGCGAGCTTGTGTGGTTTCTGCTGATCCACTCGAAGAACCAAGTCTCCCTCTTGAAAGGCTCGGCCCCTCACGTTTCTGGCGTGGAATTGACGCAAGTCTTGCTGATAAATGGTCGACCGGATTAAGGCCATCTCAATTTCCTCCTCTAGGAGATCGACTGCGTCCTGCCGGGCCTGTTCCGCTTCATCTTCAGAGAAGAGCTCGACTCGGGGTGCATTGTGAAGCAAGTCACTCGGTAGAACAGCTTCAGCTCCATAAACCAAGAAGAATGGAGTTCGGCCAGTCGACCGATTGGGAGTTGTCCTCAATCCCCAAAGAACTGATGGAAGTTCATCGACCCAGTCGCCTGCTGCGTGCTTGAGATCACGCATCAGTCGGGGTTTCAGTCCTTTGAGAATCAAGCCATTTGCTCTTTCTGCTTGTCCATTCGACTGGGGATGGGCGACTGAAGCATAGTCGACTCGTGTGCCTTGGGAAGCACAGAAGGCTTTGAACTCATCAGAATCGAAGTTAGACCCATTGTCAGTGATGATGCTTGCGGAACTCCATATCTGAATGTCAATTCTGTGATGAAGCTGACAGCAGTACTGGCTTCAAGATTCTTGATAGGCTTGGCTTCAACCCATTTGGTAAACCTGTTGACTGCTACAAGCACATGAGTGAAGCCGCTCCTACCAGTCCTCAGGGGTCCAACCATATCCAATCCCAAAACGGCAAAGGGCCAGACGAGTGGAATAGTCTTCAGGGCTGACACAGGCTTGTGGGACATATTGGACTGAAACTGGCAGCCTTCACATTTGTCGACTATATCTTTCGCCATTTCATTTGCTCGTGGCCAATAAAATCCGGCTCGGTATGATTTGGCCACAATGGTCCGAGAGGACGCATGGTGACCACAGGTCCCCGAGTGGATGTCGTTGAGGATCACTCGACCTTCTTCTGGTGTTATGCACTTCTGGCTGACTCCGGTTATGCTTTCCCTGAACAGTTGTCCTTTTATCACAGTAAAGGCTTTGGATCGACGGACAATCTGTCAAGCCTCTTCTTCATCCTCTGGGAGTTCCTTCCTAAGGATATACGCAATGTATGGCACTGTCCAGTTGGGAGTGATGACCAAAACCTCCATGATCAGGTCGACCACGACTGGGACTTCGACTTCAGTCAGATCTGTGGCACTCTTAGGCTGCGGGGGCTCTTCAGTGAAAGGATGTTCTTGAACTGAGGGTGTATGAATGTGTTCCAAAAACACGTCGCTGGGAATGGCTTCCCTCTTGGAACCTATCTTTGCCAAATCATCGGCTGCTTGATTTTTCAGTCGGGGTATATGATGGAGCTCTAACCCCTCAAACTTCTTTTCCAACTTCCTCACCGCGTTGCAGTAACCAGTCATAGTTGGGCTTCTGACGTCCCACTCCTTCATCACTTGATTGACTACTAAATCTGAGTCGCCGTAGACCATGAGGTGACGGACGCCGAGTGAGATGGCCATACATAACCCATATAAGAGTGCTTCATATTCCGCTTCGTTATTGGAGGAATCAAAGTGAATCTGGAGAACATATCTGAGCTTGTCTCCTCGGGGGGATACCAGTACCACCCCAGCACCGGAACCATTCAGCATCTTGGAACCATCAAAAAACATGGTCCAGTGCTCCGAGTGGACTTGACTCTCGGCCCTCCCAGGAAGGGCGAGTTGGAGTCTTATCTGGGCCAGCTTGCTGCAAAGCTGGTCCTAAAACTTGAAGGTACTGATGATTGACTGACTTATTGCGGTCGACTGTCAAGCCTGATCATATCGTCGACTCACCGTTTACTCAACTGTGCAGAGCTTTGCCAAGACTTTGATGTGGAAACTGGGCGGGTCGAGACAGGTCTCGACCCCATAAATTGCCCAGTCAATGAAGACGTCACAATGAATGTGCTGCAATTGGAATCTCGCATGGACAGTGCGGTTGCTTATCTTGCCCGCCTGAAGGCGGCGATGACTCGGGTTGATGCTGAACTCTGGCCTCAGGCGGAACTATCTCAAGATCTCGAGTCTCTGTCGTGGTTCTAAGTCTGACAGTAGAATGGGGGGTAGGGATGTAGAGGCAAGATCCTAGCTATGGAGAAGCTGTACGCACGAGTTTTACGAGTTCAGACCCTTCTCGGAGGAAGTAACAGCCCTACGTCTCGGAGCCCGGAGGCGGTCGACTGGATTATATGCGTGTGTGTGTGTTATAGGGGGTGCAAACCCTTGTCTCAGAGGAGGGGTGGCTTATATAGAGTGCGCCAAGACCCCAGCTCCCCTCCGTTACACAGGATTCAATGTACATAAAGTGAGAGCGTTACAGGTAACGTCAATAATAAAGTGCTAGAAATGATCATTAAGTCTATGAGTAAACGTCCGACCGTTGCTGCGCCGAGTGGCTTTAGGTCTTCTGCAAGTCGAGTGGTTGAGTGGTCGAGTGATCCAAATAAGGAGGGGTCTCCGAGTGAATGGTAGGTCGAGTGGATTGCACTCGACACCTTTGTTGAGCCCTCTCTATTTGCTCTTGAACTTCTTTGCTTCTAGGACAAGGACCTTAGGTAGGACATATAGGTCAGGCCTATTACCCTACCCTAGGTCTATGTCCTCATCATTAGCCCCCAAATGGATTGAGGTCCGAGTGAAAGAAGGTTGAAGTTGATCTTGCTTTGACTCTTGCCTTTCTCAAGAACTCATCTCTGAACGGAGGCTAGTGTTGGTACTTCGGCTTCGTTTCAGTCGCCTTGATCGATTCAGGAATTGCCGATTGGTTTTTATAATGTCACCCGCCGAGTGTTGTCTTTGACGCGAAATCTTTGGCGTGATCGGTTGTAGAGGATCCCGGATTTCGCAGGATTCGAAATTTCGGTGAAAGCGTGCCAGGCGGAGCGTGCCGTGGTAAGCGGAGTGGATAAACAGGACGTTTCGATTTTTGCGCCACCTTTTTCGCCATGTACCCCGTGTGCGACTGTTGCCGGATTTGACAGGATCGCCCGGACCCACGCGTCAGCCACTCGGAAGTGGGCCTTTAAAAGTGGCGAGGCCGAGGCGTCCGCACTGTGCGTGCCCATTCTCCTTCTTCTTCCTCTCGCTCTTTCACCCCATCCGACTTCTCCACTCTTGATGCCTCCGCTCCACCGCCATGGGGAAGGAGAAAACGGCGGCGCTGGAACGCGCGAAGAAGGCGACGGGGGCGACGAAAGGCAAGAAGATGAATCGGGGATCTTCATCGCGGTCGGGGCTGCCGCGGGGTTGGATCTAGGGAGATTGGATCCGATCCTCGCTTCAGCAGGAGGACTTGGATGATATGGCCGAGTCAGGGCTGATCGTCCATGGGTCCGCGCGGCTGCCGGAGGGGGAAACGGAGCCACAGCCGCAACCGGGTGAGTGTGTTCTGCTTGCCACTCATGTCGACCGCGGTTTCTCGCTTCCTCCACACCCCTTCTTTCGAGGTTTCTTGAATTTCTTCGGGGCTCAACTCCATCATTTCACTCCCAACACCATCACATACCTTGCCGCATTTGTGTCCATGTGCGAGAATTTTCTGGGGTGTCGACCGCACTGGGGTCTTTTCAAGCACATTTTCACCATCCGCTCCCAAACAGTGAAGAAAGCGAACTCGAACGACGAGAAAACTCATGTTATCCAGATGTGTGGGGGTCTGGGTATTCAGAAGAGGAAGAGGAGTTCCTTCCCTTCTATGACTCTTCCTGAGTCGGTCAGGGGCTGGCAGCCGACCTGGTTCTATTGCCAGGATATCGCGACCCCAGGCCAGTCGACTGGACTTCCTCCTTTCTATTTTGATCATGTTCAAACTCCATCTTCACTGAAAGTGACCGCTGCGGAGAAGCCGGAGACGGGCATGTTGGTCGAGAGAGTAGTTCAACTGATCAACACAGGTGTCACCGGCATGGATCTGCTGGAGGTGTTCCTCAGTCGGCGCATTCAACCACTCCAAGCTCGTGACCACTCCATGTGGATGTACTCCGGGGCTGGTGATACCGCTCGGGTTCGTCCGGAGGAGGTCGAGGCAAAAACAGTGGCCGAGTGGCTGAGGGGCATCACCGGGAACAAGGACAACCCCAGGGGTGCCAGGAGAGTCAAACCTTTCAGCGAAAGCAACCAGCCAGACAAGGTTTGGCCATTACACCTGATTGAATTTGGATGTGTTTTCTGACTGTTTGTTGATCCGACTGATTTCCACTCGGCTCCTTGTTTTGTAGATTTATACAGAGATGTACTCAATGCCCAATGGCGAGCAAGCTCTGGAGCAGGACCGTGAAGGCGAGGACAGCGCGGAGGAGAGCGGCGAGTGGGAGTCACCAGCCGACGATGATGAAGATGAGAGCGATGAGTCAGACGACGAGGAGGTAGCCAACTCACCACCTCGTTCCGAACGTCGATCCAAGCAGCACCATGATCTCGCGGGCAGGCGCGGCAAGGCTGTGGCCTCGAGCGCTCCATCTCAAAAGCGCGCTCGGTCTTCGACTCCAGAATTGGCTGAGAAGGTCACCAAGCAGCCCAAGATCAATCCTTCGAAGGCTCGGAAGACCCTGCCTAGAATTAAGATGGACGTTCCTGTTGCTTCTGGGTAAATGTTCTCCCCGTATTTTCTTGTTCTAACCGATTCTCTTGTACTGACCGAGTGGATGATGAACCTTTACAGCCCGGCCTCGGCTGCGACTGATATGGATATCGACAAGACCCCAGTCGACGAGGAAACCGCCGATGCAGCTACCTCCAAATCCAGTAAGTCTGCCCGACTCGAATTTGTTTGGACAACTGGATTGTTGGTCAGCTATCTCTTTGACTTTCTCTGTTTGTTGCAGCACCACGAGACGTTGTTGTGCTCTCGGACGATGAAGAAGAAGTACCGCTGAGGGGAAGGAGGAGGAGGGACAAGGAACTGAGCGGGAAAGCGTCTGAGGTCCAGGTTCCTCAGTCGACTGAGATGCCTGAGACGGCAGTGGAGCAATCGACAGATCCGGCACGTACCAACATCACTTTCGCTATCCCGCTGTCGACTGATTGCCCATCAGGATCAGCTGCTCAGACTTCTGCTGTGCCAATACCGACTGCTCTGCCATCATCGCTTTTCACTGCGTATCAAACTCCGGATGACCCACCGACTGGCGCCAAAGAAGCTCTTCTTCAGTTGAACCTTGTGATGGGGCAAATGAAAGTGGTGCATGAGGCTGGTCAGGTGGCCTTCAACGCCGGAATAGCTCTGCAGACCAATGTCCAGGTTAGTTGATTTTTGATTGATCATACTTCTCATTTGATCACCCACTGGGTGTGACTGTTTTGAAGTTGTACGAGGAAATTTGAGTCGTCTTGAATTGAATCTTTGAACTAGTGGGTGCACTCTTAGTGCACCCACTGGGTGTAGTCCCCGAGACAATAGTTGACTGCAGGCAGTCGACTGTGGTCTGAGAATCTAAATTTTGTCACTCGGTCTGGACGGACCAGGTCGAATGAAACCAAAACTAGTGGGGGCACGCTAAGTGCACCCACTGGGTGTAGTCCCCGAGATCGTGGTTGACTGCGGGCAGTCGACTATGGCCCGAGAACTGCTTTTTTTTACTCTCGCGCTGAGCAGGTCATGTCGAGTGTTTATTCAAACCAGTGGGGGCACGCTAAGTGCACCCACTGGGTGTAGTCCCCGAGACTGCCGTTGAATGTTTGATTCGGTGGTAGTCTTAGAGTAGCTATCACTGTGATGTCTTTTTATCTCAGTCAACTGATATGGCTTATACTGCAGAAATCTTGTGATCTTGGGGCTCAGCTTTCTGCAATGAACAAATAGCAAATCAGCCTCAACCTTGATCTAGAATTGGCCAAGAAGAATCTCAAGACTTCTCGTGATGAAGTAGCTGCCATGGGAGGTAACCAATCGTCAACTGTCTATCTCACTGCTGGCACTTTTCCTTTCCATTTTTTGAACCGAGTGACTCCACTCGAGCAGATGTATGTAGTGAAAACCGTCACCTCCAAGCCCGTCTGAAGAATGTTATTTCTTTAGAGAAAATGAAGCAGGCTTTGGAGAAGAAGGATCAGGATCTTGCAGCTGCACAGAAGGAAGCACGAGAAAAGACGGCGCTTGCTGACAAGAAGCTTGCTTCAGTCGGCAAGTTAGAAGAAGAGAACTCAAAACTGAAGACTGCCATTTCTGACGCCAGTCGGGAGGTCGAGCGACTGAAGAAAGACAAGGACAAGCTGACAAACGAGCTTGGGAGCCTCAAGGCCAGGAATGGCGAGTTGGAGTCTTATCTGGGCCAGCTTGCTGCAAAGATGGTCCTAAAACTTGAAGGTACTGATGACTGACTGACTTATTGCGGTCGACTGTCAAGCCTGATCATATTGTCGACTCACCATTTACTCAACTGTGCAGAGCTTTGCCAAGACTTTGATGCGGGAACTGGGCGGGCCGAGACAGGTCTCGACCCCATAAATTGCCCAGTCAAAGATGACGTCGCAATGAATGTGCTGCGATTGGAATCTCGCATGGACAGCGCGGTTGCTTATCTTGATCGCCTGAAGGCGGTGATGACTCGGGTTGATGCTGAACTCTGGCCTCAGGCGGAACTATCTCAAGACCTCGAGTCTCTGATGGCTCGACTGAACCAAATACCTGACCGAGTGCAAGAATGGAAAAAGTCGTCTGCTCGCTGCAGTGCTGATGTCGCCTTGTCTCTGGTCCGAGTGCACTGCAAGGATGTCAAAGAAGACAAGCTGGTGGAACTCAAGGTTGCTAACACAAAAAGGCACACTTTCGAGTCCTTTATGGACACTTTCCTTGACGCTGCCACCCGCATCGCAGACAACATAGACCTTGACAGTTTCTGCGACCCAGCCAGTCCTTCTCCCGACGAGTGACCAAAAAACATTATGTTCCACCTTTATTTGCCTCGGAATGCCGAGTGATTGTGTAATCTTTAAACTTCTTCGGGCTTGGTGCTCGAGTACTTTTGATATTCGGTCCGGAACCTTAGGATTTATCTAAACTTTGTTTACCTTGAAATATGCTTGCGTTTGTCTTCGAGTGGGTTTTGTTCTTCACTTGGAATAATCTTTGAACTTGAGATGCAGCTCTGAGGAGGAGATTCCAGTCGACCTGCACCTCCTCGTCCTTGCGAATGAGGATGGAGTGTATGTTGTACTTGTGGTGTAGTTCCGAGTAGAAGGTTGCAGTCGACCTGCACCTCGTCGTCCTTGCGGATGAGGATGGAGCGTACGTTGTACTTTTGGCGCAGCTCCGAAGGAGAAGGTTACAGTCGACCTGTACCTCGTCGTCCTTGCGGATAGGGATGGAGCGTACGTTGTATTTGTGGCGTAGCTCCGAGGAGATGGTTGTAGTCGACCTACACCTCGTCG
>NC_057805.1:419162034-419208567 GCF_018294505.1 Triticum aestivum | reverse complement strand
AGGATTTTTTCACACTTAGGCGAGTACTGGACTGCAGCTAAGCCCCCGATTGAGAGGCTTGCTCACCACTCGGTAGGATTTTTTCACACTTAGGCGAGTACTGGACTGCAGCTAAGCCCCCGAGTGAGAGGCTTGCTCATCACTTGGTAGGATTTTTCAAACTTAGGCGAAACGGATTCGCGGCTAAGCCCCCGAGTGAGAGGCTTGCTCATCACTCGGTAGGATTTTTCAAACTTTAGGCGAAACGGATTCGCGGCAAAGTCACCCACTGGGGGATTTCAGACGCAAACAATAGTAACAACAACCATTTAGGAAGACTGTAAAGCTGTTGTCTTTGATAAACAAACTATAAAGGTATTTCTTATTACATCTCATCTGAATGAGTACTTAAGTATAAAAGGGGCGGAGCAGCTCCGCGTTCCAACCCCGTGGCTCATCTTTCTGATGCTCGACATTGTAAAGATGGTATGCTCCATTGTGGAGAACTCTGGTGACAATGAAGGGACCTTCCCAAGCAGGGGCGAGCTTGTGTGGTTTCTGCTGATCCACTCAATGAACCAAGTCTCCCTCTTGAAAGGCTCGGCCCCTCACGTTTCTGGCATGGAATCGACGCAAGTCTTGCTGATAAATGGTCGACCGGATTAAGGCAATCTCTCTTTCCTCCTCTAGGAGATCGACTGCGTCCTGCCGGGCCTGTTCTGCTTCATCTTTAGAGAAGAGCTCGACTCGGGGTGCATTGTGAAGTAAGTCACTCGGCAGAACAACTTCAGCTCCATAAACCAAGAAGAATGGAGTTCGGCCAGTCGATCGATTGGGAGTTGTCCTCAATCCCCAAAGAATTGATGGAAGTTCATCGACCCAGGCGCCTGCTGCGTGCTTGAGATCACGCATCAGTCGGGGTTTCAGTCCTTTGAGAATCAAGCCATTTGCTCTTTCTGCTTGTCCATTCGACTGCGGGTGGGCGACTGAAGCATAGTCGACTCGTGTGCCTTGGGAAGCACAGAAGGCTCTGAACTCATCAGAATCGAAGTTCGACCCGTTGTCAGTGATGATGCTGTGCGGAACTCCATATCTGAATGCCAATTCTCTGATGAAACTGACGGCAGTACTGGCCTCAAGATTCTTGATAGGCTTGCCTTCAATCCATTTGGTAAACTTGTCGACTGCTACAAGCACGTGAGTGAAGCCGCTCCTACCAGTCCTCAGGGGTCCAACCATATCCAATCCCCAAACAGCAAAGGGCCAGACGAATGGAATAGTCTTCAGGGCTGACGCAGGCTTGTGGGACATATTGGAGTAAAACTAGCAGCCTTCACATTTGTCGACTATATCTTTCGCCATTTCATTTGCTCGTGGCCAATAAAATCCAGCTTGGTATGCTTTGGCCACAATGGTCCGAGAGGACGCATGGTGACCACAGGTCCCCGAGTGGATGTCGTTGAGGATCATTCGACCTTCTTCTGGTGTTATGCATTTCTGGCTGACTCCAGTTACACTTTCCCTAAACAGTTGTCCTCTTATCACAGTAAAGGTTTTGGATCGACAGACGATTTGTCGAGCCTCTTCTTCATCCTCTGGGAGTTCCTTCCTGAGGATATACGCAATGTATGGCACTGTCCAGTCGGGAGTGATGACCAAAACCTCCATGATCAGGTCGACCACGGCTGGGAGTTCGACTTCAGTCGGATCTGTGGCACTCTTAGGCTGCGGGGGCTCTTCAGTGAAAGGATCTTCTTGAACTGAAGGTGTATGAATGTGTTCTAAAAACACGTTGCTGGGAATGGCTTCCCTCTTGGAACCTATCTTTGCCAAGTCATCGGCTGCTTGATTTTTCAGTCGGGGTATATGATGGAGCTCTAACCCCTCAAATTTCTTTTCCAACTTCCTCACCGCATTGCAGTAACCAGTCATAGCTGGGCTTCTGGCGTCCCACTCCTTCATCACTTGATTGACTACTAAATCTGAGTCGCCGTAGACCATGAGGCGACGGACGTCGAGTGAGATGGCCATACGTAACCCATATAAGAGTGCTTCATATTCCGCTTTGTTATTTGAGGAATCAAAGTGAACCTGGAGAACATATCTGAGCTTGTCTCCTTGGGGGGATACAAGTACCAACCCAGCACCGGAACCATTCAGCATCTTGGAACCATCAAAGAACATGGTCCAGTGCTCCGAGTGGATTTTAGTCGGCAGTTGCTGTTCGATCCACTCGGCGAGGAAATCTGCTATTGCTTGGGACTTGATAGCTTTCTTTGCCTCAAACTTAATATCCAAGGGAAGGATTTCAATCGCCCACTTTGCCACTCGACCAGTTGCATCTCTGTTGTTCAGAATCTCTGATAATGGAGCGTCACTGACGACTGTAATGGAGTGGTCAGAGAAATAATGTGCAACCTTCTTCGTGGTCATATAAATCCCATAAACAAGCTTCTGATAATGTGGATATCTTTGCTTTGATGGGGTCAAAACTTCAGAAACATAATATACTGGGCGCTGAACTTTATAGGCTTTTCCTTCCTCTTCCCGTTCGACCGTAAGTACTGTACTAACAACTTGTCCAGTGGCTGCAATGTAAAGCAGTAAAGGCTCTTTGCTGATTGGGGCAGCAAGCACCGGCTGGGTGGAAAGCAGGGCTTTGAGCTCTGCAAATGCTGCATCAGCTTCAGGAGTCCACTCGAACTTATCAGACTTCTTCATTAGTCGGTAAAGAGGCAATGCCTTTTCACCGAGGCGAGAAATGAATCGACTCAAGGTGGCCAAACAACCTGTAAGCTTCTGGACATCGTGCACACGCACAGGGCGTTTCATTCGGAGAATGGCACCAACTTTCTCTGGATTAGCGTCGATCCCCCGTTCGGAAACGAGGAAACCGAGTAATTTTCCGCCCGGAACTCCGAATGTGCACTTTGATGGATTGAGCTTGATATCATACCTTCTGAGGTTGGCAAAAGTTTCAGCAATGTCAGCCAACAGGTCGGAACCTTTACGTGACTTGACCACAATGTCATCCATGTATGCTTCCACATTCCGACTGATTTGAGTGAGTAAACACTTCTGAATCATCCTCATGAATGTGGCTCCAACATTCTTCAGGCCGAATGGCATGGTGACATAACAGAAGCACCCAAATGGAGTGATGAAATCTGTTTTTATCTCATCGGGTCCATACAGTCGGATCTGATGATACCCAGAATAAGCGTCCAAAAAGGACAAGCGCTCACACCCTGCAGTCGAGTCGACTATTTGATCGATGTGGGGGAGAGGAAAGTGATCTTTCGGGCAGGCCCGATTGATGTGCTTGAATTCAATGCACATGCGAAGTGAGTCGTCCTTCTTGGGGACCATGACAACATTGGCTAGCCACTCGGAGTGGTAAATCTCTCGGATAAACTCAGCTGCTAGGAGCCGAGCGACTTCTTCACCGATTGCTTTTCTCGTCTGCACGGCGGACCGTCGAAGATGTTCTTTGACTGGTTTCACTTTTGGGTCGACTCGCAAACGGTGCTCAGCCAGCCCCCTGGGAAAACCTGGCATGTCAGAAGGTTTCCATGCAAAGATGTCCCAGTTCTCACGGAGGAACTGGATGAGCGCTTCTTCCTATTTGGAGTCGAGTGTTGTCGAAATGTGAGTCGGAGCAGCATTGGGAAAGGTCGAGTGAATATGACTCGGCTTCGTTTCACCAGACGACTGAAATGCTAAATCCGTGGCAGGCTTCTTAGCTCGCAACAAATCACTCGGATCTGCATTTTTTTGATACTCCTGCAATTCCACTACTGCCATTTGCGCATCGGCGTTCTTTGAGCCCTTCTGGAAGCACTCTTCTGCCTTCTTCTGATTGCCAGTGATAGTGATCACTCCTTTAGGGCCAGGCATCTTCAATTTGAGGTAGACGTAACATGGTCGAGCCATGAAACGTGCATAAGCCGGCCTGCCCAGAATAGCATGATAACCACTCTGGAAATTGATGACTTCAAACGTCAACTTTTCTTTGCGGTAATTCTTGGAATCACCGAAAACCACATCGAGGGCGATCTGGCCGAGTGACTCAGCCTTCTTGCCAGGAATAACCCCATGGAAACTCATATTGCTTTCACTGAGTCTGGACATCGGAATACCCATTCCTTTCAAGGTCCATACAGAATATTCAGACCACTGCCACCATCCATCAGAACCTTAGTCAACTGAGTGCCTTCGACGACTGGGTCGACCACCAATGCTTGCCTCCCAGGGGTGGCTATGTGTGTCGGGTGATCAGACTGGTCGAATGTAATGGCAGTCTGGGACCACTTCAAATAACTGGGCGTCGCCGGAGCGACCATGTTCACTTCTCTGTTGATGACTTTCAGTCGACTCTTGCTCTCAACATCAGCAAAAATCATCAGAGTGGAATTGACG
Organism: Triticum aestivum; assembly: GCF_018294505.1. NCBI lineage: Eukaryota > Viridiplantae > Streptophyta > Magnoliopsida > Poales > Poaceae > Triticum > Triticum aestivum. The sequence goes on along the minus strand of NC_057805.1, from coordinate 419,204,169 downwards.
TGGGGGTAACCATCATCGTCCTCTTCCTTATCCTCAACTTTGTCCGATTCTTTCTCCTTTCTTTGGGCTATTTCTCTCAGAACTGCTGGATTAGGAGCCGACATTGTCGAGTGGTATGTTTCGGGTAAATGAGATTACCCTCCTCATCTTTTTTAGTGTGAATGTGGCATGGTAAATCCAACACTTTCTTGGGGTTCCATGGCCCTTTGGGCTTCCCCTTGAACTTTTCTTGAGTCACGGCTAAGGCTTCTCCGGGAGCAGCTGGCTCGGCTTTGCGTTTCTGCTTCCGACTGGAGTTCCCTCCTCCGGTTTCGTGGGCGACTATTTTGTTCTTGCCACTCCGGAGTCGATCCTCCTCTTCACCATTAGCATACTTGGTGGAAATTTCCATCATTCGACTCAGAGACATATCTCCGGTCCGACCGAACTTCAGATTCAATTCTCGATACTTGACGCCTTCCTTGAAGGCACAAACTGCTTGGTGATCAGACACATTCTCCACCGTGTGGTGCCACGTGATCCATCTCTGGATATAATCTCTCAAAGTTTCATTCGACTTCTGCACACAAGACTGTAGCTCAGTTAGCCCTGCTAGCCGTTTGCATGTACCTTCAAATGTTCTGACAAACACTCGGGCAAGCTCTTCCCAGCTATAAATACTGCCAAGTGCTAACTGATCCAACCACGCTCTGGCCGAACCCTCTAACATCAGAGGCAGGTGCTTCATGGCCACTTCATCATTGCCACCACCAATCTGCACAGCCACTCGGTAGTCCTCAAGCCAAGTGTCAGGCTTGGACTCACCAGTGAACTTGCTGACTCTAGTCGCCAACCTGAAGTTGGGAGGAATCACTGCTGAAACACTCGGGACCTGAAATATGCACCCAGCTGCCGGTCGGGTAATCTCTATCGTGGCCATCTCTGTGTGCCCTGTTCCTATCAACCAGACCTTGAACGAGAATGGATCTCGCGTAAAAGCCCGGCTCCCGGGGGTCGACTGGAATCCTTCGCCCACCACTGTGAGGGCGTCTGTCATCGTGTTGCCAAGGCGCGTATGACCCACTCCTCGGGGGAGGCGTGGGTACTCGACGATGATCATACTGCTCACGGTTTCTGTACTGATCCTGTCGATCTCCACATCCCTCACGCCTTGGAGGTGATCTTGGGCTGTGGGCCGACTGAACTGTGTCTGCCATTACAGATCTACTATGAATCCTATTCCGAGACTGTGACATTGCTGTGTTCTGCTCCCCCGCCGCCCGGAGAAAAGCCCGGATCTGCATCAAACCTCTACCAGCCTCCAACTGGGAAGGCTGAATCGACTCTGCTATTCGGGCAGCAGCTGTGAGATTCTGGATCGGAGTTCGATATACCTGGTTGGAGGCGGGAAAAGTTGTCGTCGACTGGATTCAGGAACTCGCTGCCGAGCACGCTCGTCGAGTGCGTGCTGGAGATTCTCCAGTCGAGTGCGCTTAGCCAAGTTGGCCAGGCGCACCTCCTCCAGGGCCCGGACCTCGGGGGTTTCTCCAACGATAGGAGTGTGAAGTGCATCCATGTTACGGCGGCGAAGCTCTTCCCTCTGCTGCGAAGAGAGGGGCTCGGGGCGGTACTTCTCGTGGGCACGCAACGGATCGCCTCCGCCATCACCACCGTCGTCGCGGGGGAAGCCAGGAGGACTGCGCGGTCCGTTGACCATCAGGACTTCCGCCGCGGGGTCACTGCTGTCGCACTCGGACGCGGTCTCAACGGAGCTAGTCGACAGGTCGAACAGGCCATAGAGAGTTTCGTCGGGCTCGATTGCTGCGACTTGGGGGGTGGCCGATTGGCGAGCCACCGCATGCCTCACCCACCGCTGGAGCCTCGACCGACCGGAACGCTTGTGCCGGCGGGCAGCAGGGAGTGAAGACGCCACCGGAGCCGACCGATACTGAGTCGACGGCTGCCGCAGAAGGACGCACGCGCGAAAGTGCGTTGCCCCGCGGACGGGGAGCGCCTCGACGTCGAGTGGAGCTTCTTGGAGCCAAGCGGCGTCGTCGGCGATGAACACGAGCGTGCCGAGACGGATCTCGCGGCCCTCAACCAATCCTCCGCCTGAAACCACGCTGATGGGGATCGGAAAAATTGCAACTTCTCCAACAAGTCGCTAAGACACCTGCCCCACGGTGGGCGCCAACTGTCGTGGTTCTAAGTCTGACAGTAGAATGGGGGTAGGGATGTAGAGGCAAGATCCTAGCTATGGGGAAGCTGTACGCACGAGTTTTACGAGTTCGGGCCCTTCTCGGAGGAAGTAACAACCCTACGTCTCGGAGCCCGGAGGCGGTCGACTGGATTATATGCGTGTGTGTTACAGGGGGTGCGAACCCTTTGCCCAGAGGAGGGGGTGGCTTATATAGAGTGCGCCAGGGCCCCAGCTCCCCTCCGTTACACAGGGTTCAATGTTCATAAAGAAGGAGCATTACAGGTAACGTCAATAATAAAGTGCTATAAATGATCATTAAGTCTATGAGTAAACGCCCGACCGTTGCTGCGCAGAGTGGCTTTAGGTCTTCTGTACGTCGAGTGGTCTTTTACATGGTCGAATGGTTGAGTGGTCGAGTGACCTAAAGAAGGAGGGATCTCCGAGTGAATGGTAGGTCGAGTGGATTGCACTGGACACCTTTGTTGGGCCCTCCCTATTTACTCTTGAACTTCTTTGCTTCTAAGACAAGGACCTTAGGTACGACGTATAGGTCAGGCCTATTACCCTACCCCAGGTCTATGTCCTCATCCCCCTCCCCCGTATATAAAAGAGTGGAGGAGGGGGAGGGCCGGCCCTCTACTATGGCGCGCCATGGGGAGTCCTACTCCCACCGGGAGTAGGATTCCTCCCTTTCCAAGTAGTAGGAGTAGGAGAGAAGGAAGGGGAAGAGAGAAGAGAAGGAAGGAGGGGGCGCCGCCCCTCCCCCTAGCCCAATTCGGACTAGGACTTGGGGGGCGCGCTGCCTGCCCTAGTCAGCCCCTCTCTCTCTCCCCTAAAGCCCAATAAGGCTCATATATTCCCCGGCGAATTCCCGTAACTCTCCGATACTCCGATAAATATCCGAACCACTCAGAACCTTTCCGATGTCCGAATATAGTAGTCCAATATATCGATCTTTACATCTCGACCATTTCGAGACTCCTCGTCATGTCCTCGATCTCATCCGGGACTCCGAACTACCTTCGGTACATCAAAACACATAAACTCATAATACCGATCGTCACCAAACGTTAAGCGTGCGGACCCTACGGGTTCGAGAATTATGTAGACATGACCGAGACTCATCTCCGGTCAATAACCAATAGCGGAACCTGGAAGATATTTATCGGTTAAACCGCATAACAACATACGTTGTTCCCTTTGTCATCGGTATGTTACTTGCCCGAGATTCGATTGTCGGTATCTCAATACCCAGTTCAATCTCGTTACCGGCAAGTCTCTTTACTCGTTCCGTAATGCATCATCCCGCAACTAACTCATTAGTCACATTGCTTGCAAGGCTTATAGTGATGTGCATTACCGAGAGGGCCCAGAGATACCTCTCCGACAATTGGAGTGACAAATCCTAATCTTGATCTATGCCAACTCAACATGTACCATCGGAGACACCTGTAGAGCACCTTTATAATCACCCAGTTACATTGTGATGTTTGGTAGGACACAAAGTGTTCCTCCGGTATTCGGGAGTTGCATAATCTCATAGTCATAGGAACATGTATAAGTCATGAAGAAAGCAATAGCAATATACTAAACAATCAAATGCTAAGCTAACGGAATGGGTCAAGTCAATCACATCATTCTCTAATGATGTGATCCCATTAATCAAATGACAACTCATGTCTATGGCTAGGAAACTTAACCATCTTTGATTCAGCGAGCTAGTCAAGTAGAGGCATACTAGTGACACTCTGTTTGTCTATGTATCCACACATGTACTAAGTTTCCGGTTAATACAATTCTAGCATGAATAATAAACATTTATCATGATATAAGGAAATATAAATAACAACTTTATTATTGCCTCTAGGGCATATTTCCTTCACTTCCTCCCCCTGTATGCTACAGACTGTGACCTAGGAACTCTGGAAGTGACATGAGTACCATCTATTGCCCCAATGCAATCCTGAAAATGGCATCACAAGCCTGTGTTAGTGCTCAACTTGAACAATACGAGCATATCAAGCCATGAAAAGTGTATATTGTCAATGCTCACCTTGAAGTATGGATACCATCTTGGGCTTCCGCGAATCTTGGGTGGAGTCTGGCCAGATTGTCTCCTGATCATCTCTCCTCTAAGCTCCCCAAAAGCAAAAAAAGCACCTGCTTGAAGTACCTAGAGATGGTCTCCATTAATCTCCTGAACATGTTGTGAATGACCCTGAACCTCTGGTTATGGCCAACAACATGGAGGAACATGGCCACTTGCTCTTCCACACTGGTGTTGATGTTATCTTGTAGCAGCCCCTGCTCCTGAAGGTCTCGACAAGCCTGGAAAATGGTGCTCTTTTCATTCGAAGCATCCACAGAGCCTCGACGTCATTGCAGTTGTAGATGTAATTCAGATTATGGATCCTCTCCTGTTCCCGGATAAACATTGGACCATAGCAGATCAAAGGTCTCCCAGCATGACGAAAAACTCTCTGGTGCATGAACATGACCCATGCCTGAATCACACTTATCAGTGTTGGTACCTGAATTATCAGCCTCATCCGTGCGTCCATAACCTAGTCGACATCAACGGTTCGTTCAGTGGGAAATCGATTCTATACCTTGCCTAACGGCTAATGGCCTAACCACTGACCTAACAAAGGGGGGAGGGGGTGCTGCTTACCGGCTTCGAAGATGAGGACGACGTAGGGGGAGCCATGGCACAGACAAGGTCGACTAGACGGTGGCCAACAGCAAGGGGAGCACCAGATCCGCCGCCTCTTCCGCCGCCGCCACCGCCTCTAGCGTAGATATGAAATCGCAGCCGCCGCCGGTGGTGAGGCAGTAGGGAAGAAAGGGGGTAGTGGCTATGGGTGAGTGAGTGAAAGGGGGTGAGGCTAGATTTGGCGCCGGGACGGTGCGCCAGATTTCCCATCTCCCGCCATCCCCCCTCGCCCTCGCGTCGCACCCGCCCGTGCGACCTCGCGCCGCACTCAGCCTGGCTCGTGAGAAACTGCCGATCCAAGCGTTTCCAGTGAGCCAGGCTCTTGGCTACTTTGAGAAGCGTGCGATGCAGGCCCAACAGTGAAACCAGGCAACCAAACAGGCCTCTTCCTTCCCGTGCGGGCCTGGTTGGGCTCGATGCGGGCAACCAAACACGCCCTAGGCGTCTACTCAACTCACTTGCATGCCTTGTTGTGTTGCATGCACCCGCCTCGGCACGGAGCATCGTCAAGCTCTGGCTTCATGTGACTTGTGAGGGTGTGACGGAATCTGCACACCCCTCCATGGCGCTTCGGTCGTGGGTCTTGGGCGTCCGCTCGTATCCGCAACCATTGGTTCGGCAACCCCGTCTGATGTGGTGCTACAGTTCACTCTGGCAGCTTAGACCGAGCAGTTACAAGGCTTGCTGACACATGTTGGGAGCGTTCTGTGTTGGGCAAAGGTTGCTTTGAGCACGCTCTTTCTTGTGCTAGCTATGTTGTAGACCTCTCCGATGTTGCATCATCTTGGTGAGGTCGGTGTTGGCTCCGTACAGGATACGGGAGCAGAGCTATATGGTTGTTTCTTCCCTCGTCCTCATGTTCGGGACAACTCCCAATCCATGTCTGCCTTGATCCCTGTGTCGTGGCTCTGGTGCTACAGATCATGAACGAGGTTCTGGAGCTATGCCCGAGCCTTGCTTCGCCTCTGTCAATGGAGCATTGGAAGGTGGACTCGGATGACGTCATGCGAGGGATATGATTCGCCTCCGTCATGTCAGCAACTAGAGGTGAACTCACCTGGGCGCTCGGATGTGGCTTTGGTGCCCACTCCACCCCAATGTCACATTATCCTGATGCTTTCTTTGCAAAAGGTCTTTGTGACGTGCTTATTAGCTTGGATGGATTTGGAAGAGCGATTGCTTGCCTCCTAACGGGGACGATGCAAAAGCAAGCTGAAGGGCGGGAGGGGACGTACGTAAGGTTGGACGAAGCTGGGAACGTACGTAAGGTTGTACGAAATGTTCTACCTGGCAGTAGAGATAGAGAAAAGAAAAGGAGGTTGACTAAATACATATCAGAAGGCCGACGATACATGCAGATCGACCAACACGAGCGACCGATCCATCACCTCGTGCTTCGTTCGTTGCCATCGTGTCAGCTGCTCGATCTGCCCCATGGGTTGTCCCTATCCTTCGCCGGCCATCTCCATCCTCCCGTCATACCCCTCTTCCCCAGGAGGCTCCTCCTGAGAGACGCGCTCCCCCTCTACACCCTCGCCCCATCCTTGCAGAGGGATCTCTTGGTGCTGCGGCACTCCAGCATAAGCCGCGATGCCCTTCCCCACATTCTCCCATCAAGCGGCATGCCCCCCCCCCTCGCGCGGTTGCAGCATCAACACATACCTCATTGGCTCGCAGGGGCACCACCATTCGGCTCATACCAACACCAGCTGTCGTTCCAGCACCGTTGCGCTAGGGTTGCAGCCTTGCCGCTGCCCGGTTCCAACAACACCAGCTGCCGGCCCAATAGTGGCGCTGGCAGGTTCCAGCACTACCGTGCTAGGGTTGCAACACTCATGTAGGCCCTCATTCCAGTAACATCAGTTGTTGTTCCAACAATGGCGCCAGCAAATTCCAGCAACGCTAGACGCCGTTCCAACATCGATGTCGGCCAATCCTAGCAACACCCCTCTCCGTTCCAACATCTGCGTCGGCCAGTTTTAGCAACGCCAACACCGTTCCAACATTGTTGCCGCCCTCGTTCCAGCAAGGCCGGCCATCGTTCCAAGGCATGTTTTGGTGATCCGCGTTGGAGTTGCCCTAAAGCATCCAGAGTGGTGTGCGCGCCATATCGCATAGCAAGCGTGGCGAGGCGGCCAATCGCGCACAAGATCGGTTAGCCGATTTGCAACGCTTCTTCTTTACCTAATAATAAAGAGAATTGGGTTTCTGTCCGTACGTCATTTAAATTGCCCCCAAAGTTGGCAGAAAATTACCCACTATGCCATCCGTAAGTAAAACGATTCGTTTTATTTCAACATCGCCGCCGGGTTTGCTTCTTAAAGTGTAATACATTCAAATTGTACAAGAACTCAAACAATCCGATGGCTAAGGCAATGGTCTACCACGCTGGCGACCCAGGTTCGATCCCTGCTTCCCACCCCTTTTTCTCTGTATGTACGTGCCTCCTCCTCTCGCACGCCCTAACGGGCCGGCCCATGTGCGGGTGGTGGCGCCCCCTGTTTTGTTATTTGCTTTTTACTTTTTCATTTTAATTTTTCACTTTTCTTCTTTAAGTTAATTCAGGATTTTGAAAATAACCAAATTTCAAAAACTTGTGAGCTTTAAAAATATATTAATAATCATAAACTGTTTATGAATTCAAAAAATATTTGAAAATCATATAATTGGTCGCATATTATAAAAATATTCACAAATCACAAATAGATGTTCATGAAATAAAAAAATGTTCATAATTTTTTTTAAATAATCCAGTATTTAAAACATATTCTGGAAATAGAAAAACATGTACATGAATTGTAGAAAATGTTCCCAAAAATTGAAACATATCTATAAATAATTAACAAAACGAACCGTCGCTTGCATAGAAGTTTTATTAGGGGATCTGTGGAGGTCGTTTTATGATTTTATTTAGTCCCTTTGCGTCGGGTTTAAAAATGGTCTTCGTGTTTCACACAACGCTGAGACCAAAAAAATAGACATAGCTTCCTATTGGTTAGTTCTTGTAAGCTATGCAAAAATGATAAATGTCTATTTTGCATTCATACACAACTATGTTTATTCTGGTACCACGGTACTGGTATGGTAAACACCTCTATGCTAGGTCAAGACGAGGCACATCATTCATCACTCTAGCTCAAGCAGGGTCTATTAATGCAGTTTGCTCAGCCAATTTTTTTTTCGTTGTGACGCCTTAGGAAATCAAATCGTGATCAAACCATCACATGTTTAGTTTTTTAAATGAATTTTTAGAAGTCCCTTATTTCATCATGACATCACTTAGACATAGTTTGTGAAATGATATTTTAAAAGTCCTTATCTCATCCTGACATTTGATTTAGAATTTTTTATATCTAGCACAACTACATAATTTCCCGTTACAACGCACGGGCATAATTGCTATAATAAAGCAAATTGGGTTTATTCTCGTCCGTCATGGCATTTTTCAGAAAAGTCCCTTTATTTCTGATAACTCAACCCGCAGTCCTGTTTTAAGTCACACCCGAACCGTTATTTTACATTTTTGAAAACCACCCTTATCTTTTAGGTAATTCATCCTCGGATCATATATAAGTCAAACAAATGTTTTTTTTCTAAATCATTCATATATTTTAAACCGTAACTCCGATTTGAACATATTATATATGAAATTTGATTAGAAAAATACGTAGAATATGAATATGAGATTATTTTTACCTGTTAAGTATTTTTAAATATTATTTTGGAAGATAGTTAAGTCAAACAAATGAGTTTCTAAATTATACTCCCTCCGTAAAGAAATATAAAAGCATTTAAAACACTACTTTAGTAATCTAAATGCTCTTATATTTCTTTATAGAGGGAGTACGTATCTTTTAAACTGTAACTCCGATTTTAACATGTTATATATGAAATTTCATTAGAAAAATCTGTGGAATATGAATATGATGTTAATTCTACCTGTTAAATATTTTAAAATATTGTTTTAGAAGCAAACTTATAATTTATAGCGCACGATCCTTTTTCTTTCGTACCGGCGGCGATCCGAATTGCAAATAAACACCCCACTATAACCATATAGGGAAAAGAAAACATCAATAAATACACATGCATACCTCTGAAAAACGTCGCAGGGGAAAACAACAGATTTCTCATTGCGAGAGTGAGAGAATGCGAGAGAGAGAGAGAGAGAGAGAGAGAGAGAGAGAGAGAGAGAGAGGAAGAGAGAGACGCCTTAGGATTAACCATATTCGAACACGTTTTATTTTGTTTGTGTGAACACCGAGGCCATCGCCGGCGAAGGTGAGAAGGAGGATAACCGGCAGCACAAATATGATGCCTCGCTACAATAAAGGGGATGGACGTATTGTGGTCTTCAATGATGGTTGTTGGGTTAAGAGCGTGTGTTATGTTTTCTTTCCCGTTGCAACGCATAGGCTCTTTTGCTAGTGTATCCTAAAGCCAGAAAGGAGAGCCTTACCTTTTCTTGGTGCAACCAGACGGAAAACCTTAGCGCTGATGACACCGGAAAGCAGCGATGGTATGAGGATATCCACGAGTTGGCGTCACCAGACTGTGAAAGTAAACCTGGATTGGCTAGCTAATTAATCAACAACATAGTCCATGCTAACATGCTTTGCTTTTGGATCGGCTTAATCAAGTGCATAGGCCATGCTTTACTTTTGAATCGGCGTCAGATAAAGGAGGGATAGGGATTATTCGGCGGAGAGATAATAATAAATAAAGAAAGAAAGAAAGAGAAAGAGGGGATCATGCATGTTTCGAGGGGGAGTTGGGATTGCGATGTGCGGATGAGTCACCTGCCGTCGATTCGGCACGGCCGGTTTGACGAACTCGAAACTGGGTTCGCTCTCTGTAGGTTGGGGAGATTCTGGGTCGAAGTTGTACCCAACACCACCACACGTCCACGCAAACTCAACCCGGGTTTCTCACCGGTCATGGCGAGACTCGTGTGCTCTTACGGTGGATTCAGTTAAATTGAGCTTTTGCTAGAACAAAAAAAGGCACTGAAGCTCTTCCAAACTGAATGTTAACAGTACAAAGGCATATAGCGTAGAACGTGCATGAAACAATCTCGATCTTTCGGCGACACGCACGGGCAGCGACCGACCACGTCCGACACCCCGCAACCCCAGCCAGGAAAATCAAAGTGACAGCATGCGCCCGTGTGCAAAACGCACACGTTTAACGGACGAAATGACGGCGGACAACACACACACACACACAAGCAAATACAACCTGTCTCTTGTTTCCTGCTTGGCCGCGTGCAGTGCGTACGAGCCAGCCACACACAAGTCGGCAAGCACTTTCTCTCGCCGCTGCACCGCCTTGGCATCTCTTGGTGGCGGCATCACCCAATCACAGTCAGCCGTGTGTGCGCGCGTCAGCGTGAGTGTGGTTGCCTAGTGCGCGTATAAAAAAGGCCATGCGCTTCTGCTCACATGGTCAGGCATACATAGAGCCCTGAGCGAAGGCCTCTCCCCGCCGCGGACGGACTGCAGGCTCCAAGAAACACGAGGGGAGGATCGATCCAGGGGTCTAGTTAAGCGTTAACAACCTCTCGTTTCCACCATACGTACAGTAGCTTTTCGTCCGGGAGAAGCAAGCAAAGCAAGCTCTGGCTTCCTGGGGCCGGCCAGTCGAGGTATGTACGGCAATCATCGCCAGTTCTTCCACAGTTCCACTGAATTGAGCTTGCCCTTTTTTCTTAAATTCTCTAGCTTGTTTTGAGATACGATTCCTTGTCTTTTAGCTTCACAAGCTCAATTCAACCGCTTCCGCATGCAGATAGGAAGATTATGTTAGATCGCCCGATTGGTGCTTTTACTAGGAATTAGTAATACTCAAGCATGTGTATGTTCGCAGTAGTGAAGCCAAATTAAGCTTAAGGGTGCTGGAAGAACCTATGTATCCAATAATTGTGTGGTTTTTCTTATTCAATCCATGGAGCATACCTCAGCTACGAGCAAAAATAGCAGGATGCATGTGAAGAAGCAAAAATTGCATGTGTTTTTCCTTTACACGAACCACCCATTTGCAGTACTGCAAAAGAAGCTGTTGTTAGTTAATCAGGAGCTATAGCTTAACCAGTTAGTTACTCTAAATCGTGATGAAGCATACTTGTTAGGATAGGGATAGTGTTAGGTGTCTCCGTTTACCACCAAATTGTATTGGGCGGGTGATAAACGTAACTGTCCTTGGACTATGCATGTAACCGTGGCCCTGTCAGATGTTGACACTTTTGATGGAATCGGTTCATCGGTCGGTGTCACACGCGGCCGTAACAACAGTGACCAAAGTGTTCCACTCCATCTTCTTCTCCTCAAAAAATCAATTATTTCCTTCTTTCCGTGTGGCGTCGTGTCCTGCTGGTGTAGGACTAGTGTTGCGGGTGACGATCCATCTGGAGGCACGCATCATGGAGCTCAAATAATGCCGCAGGCCCGCGTATGCATGCCATGTTAATTTGCGGGACTCAAATAATAAGAATAGTATTCCATCACGATAATTTATGGGCTTTTTTCCCCTTAAGGCTGGAACATATTTATGGAGAAATTGCAAAATTCCATTGTTTGTATGGGCATATTCTGACATCTCTGCTGCCTCGAGTTCGTTCCAGCAGGTGTTTGCATCGATCGTCGTCGCACGCAGGAAGAAGCTCCAATGTTGCGCGAGAGATGGCAGGGATGCGTTTTTATCCTCGTCCTTCTTCTTCTCTCCAACGCGGCGTCAGGTATGTGTCTAGGCCCGTGCTCCGGTTTCAGTTTCAGTTTCAGTACGGTGCTGCCGGTGCCGGGTTCCATTCTCGCTTTCCTTTCTGTCCCCGGCCCAAGATTCGTTACTTAACTCGACATACATTTCCGGACGTACGTAGAGCATCGTAGAAAGAAAGAACGATGGAAAGAAAGACAGAAAAGGATGTAACATGGCGGCACTACATGACGTGGCGTCTTTTTCCAAAGACGCGACAGCACGGCACACAGACAGACAGAGTTCTATTCGTTTTCGTTTTCTTGAAAGCGCGCAGCAGCACAAAGGGACTTTCTAAGCTGCGATGCGCGTTCCCTTTCCAGAGTCTTATCTTGAGTGAGCCATGAGCAAAAAAGGCGAGAAGCAGACGCAACACGCGTACAGGCTAGCTAGCTCATCGGTTGTGGCCTCGTGCTGTGATGCACCTACCTAACTATCTTACGTACATTCTCGATCATTCTCTCTCTTTGACACATGCAAAAGCCTTATCACTCGCAGTTATCCAAATTATAGCATTTGCCACTCGAGCACTGAACAGACTCAGCCCTAAAGCTCCAATGATGTGGCCAAACAAGGAAAATCTTAACTGCACACTGACAATCACTGACAACTGAACTCAACTTCACCTTGATGTCATGAACTCATGATGGACAGGCACTTCTCTGGGGGACAACACGATGCTCCCCACGGAGACGGAGGATTCTCCGTCAGACTTGGCGAAGATCGTGCAGTCGTCTAAGCAGACCAAGCAGGCGCGCGTGTGCGGCGGAGCAGACCACCGGCTGCTGCGGTCACTCGCCAACACCGGAGCGGAGGTCATGGTCACCGTCCCCAACTCGCGGCTGCAGCACATGGCCGAGTTCCGGGAGGAGGCCCGGCTCTGGGTCGCCGCCAACGTGGCGCCGTTCCTCCCGGCGACCATGATCACACACGTCCTGGCGGGAGACGACGCCCTGTCGTCCAGCTCCGGCTCCCCCGGCGACGCCCACTCGCTGGTCCCCGCCATGCTCAACCTCCACGCCGCGCTCGCCGCCGCCCGCCTCGACGGCCGCGTCAGGGTGTCCACCGCGCTGTCGTCGGTGCCTCTCGCCCCGTCCTGGTCCGCCGCCGTCGCGGGGCTCGTCCTGCGGTTCCTGAGCGAGACCGGCTCGCCGCTCTTCCTCAAGCAGGCTCGCGCGCGGGAGGCCACCGACGACGACGCCAGAGTCGGCGACGCGTACGCCGCGATGCGGGCGCTCGGCTTCTCGGGCGTCCCGCTGATCGCGGCCGAGTTGGAGCTCGACGGCGCGCTGGTGTACCACAGCTACTTGCATCATGCTGCCGGTGGAGGCGGCGGGAGGCGGTCGCTGGCGTCGGGGACGTTCTGCGTGGCGCTGCAGAACGCGGACCCGACGGCGCTGCAGGCGGGGCTGAGCTGGGCGTGCGGGCAGGGCCAGGCCGACTGCTCGGCGATACAGCCCGGCGGGGCCTGCTACAAGCAGAACAACCTGGCGGCGCTGGCCTCCTACGCCTACAACGACTACTACCAGAAGGGCTCCAGCACCGGCGCCACCTGCTCCTTCAATGGCACCGCCACGACCACCACCACCGATCCCAGTAAGCAGCAGTCCGGCAAAGCTTCTTCTCCTGTACGTACCACCATGGATATATGTTCTCTGATTCTTTCATGTTGATCGCTCGTTGCAGGCTCAGGATCGTGCGTCTTCGCAGGAAGGTGAGCACCATTTCTCGCGACACCTCAAATAGTCACCACATTCGTGCTCCGAGATCGTTTCACGAATCTGACACGGTACCAATTTCGTGGTTGCAGCACCATGGCGGGGGGCTCCAACTCGACCGTGCCGAGTGCCAGCCCGCCGACGAGCCTCGCCCCTCCGTCGGGTGGCCTCACGCCTCCGGTCGGCTCGAGCCCTCCGTCCGACTTCGGGCCCCCTCCGACCGGCTTCGGCCCTCCCGCGAGTGGCTTCGGTCCCCCGTCTGGGTTCGGCCCACCGTCTGGCTTCGGTCCCCCGTCGGCGTTCGGCCCGCCCGGGAGCTTCAACGGGAGCGGGACCTTCGGGCCCAGCGGCACCCTCGAGCCTTACGGCATGGGGTGCCGCCACGTCGCCTCTTTGGCTGCCTCCACTCTTGTGTCCGCCATTGTTCTTGCCGTTCTCGTCGCGTCGCCCGATCTGATGTAAATTATGTGAGTGTGAATTTGAATTAGCTATAGAGAGGAGAGCTCACGTTGTTGTTAGATCACGCCCGTTCTTGTCGCGTCGGCCGACAACTCCATAGTAACATGTAATAGCAGCGTTGTAAAATACAATACAGTCAGAATAATATTGTAATACGATATACAGTGGGCATATTGATGAAATTGTTCAGACAATTCGATGTGCATGTACTCACTAGTAGCCGATTAAATTGTTCAGACATTAAAAAAAACAGTTGTTCAGACAATTTAATGTACTCACTAGTAACCGAAAGACAGTAGGAGTGAAATAGAAGTATAGGGGAATTTGTCATGTCACAGGGTGGGTATCACAATCGGCGGGAAAGAGACCACCCAAAGTAGCAGTAGTGTTCCTGATGTTGTTTGATCTGTTGTACACGATTCAGCAGTTTTTTTTTAGGAACACCTGCAATTTTATTCATACTCATAATAGTTACAAGTACATTGATTTGGATCTAAAATCCAAAAAAATACAAAGTAACTTCTATGACTAAGAATTACAATGAAATCTCTTGGAAACACCTTCTTCGCCGTATCAATCTCTGTTAGAAGAAATACTCCAAAGACTTCGGTAAAAAGGCTACAATTGGACTGGAGCAACGATGTTGTTACTCTCTCACCCGCACAAACATTACCAATAATAATTTTTGAAAGCACCTTGAGTTGCTCATCCAAAAAGATGGGAAGCCTTGATACTTGGGCCGGGGATGATCCCCTAGAAGTGTAGGACGTCGGATCACAAAATCTTCACCATAATGTCGATGAAACACTTCAACTTCACAAAGAATCAAACCAACAGAAAAAGTTTGACACGCCAACGTAATATCATCAGATCCGAATAATCGAATTTGCGAGGACAGAAAACTCTATAACCTTATGGCACCGTCAAAAGAAAGAGAGTAAATTTATTCTCACAAAATACGATGATCACTAGACGATGACGAAGATCATAGTATTCTGAAGATGCGAGGTCCCCCCACCTCTAGGCGCCAAGATGGCGGTCGGAGGCGAGGGGACCAAAAAATTCCTAGCGGTGGCGGCGGCGCTGCAAACTCTCTCGGCCGCAACGTACAGGATTCAACAGTTAGGAGAAAACACATACCGATGGGCTCTCACCTTCTTTGCCACGAGTCCTATATCTCGCCTACTGCGGGACGTAAATCGGCCTCGCCTACAGCACGCGGCCGATGTACAATTTTGATTTTTGTTCATTTCTTTAGGCTTTTTTCGTTTTTATCAGTTTTTAGCATTTTTCACCGTGCTTCTTCGTTTCTCTTATGTTTTCTGTTTTATCGTGTTTCTTCACTCATTTCTTTGTTTTCCTTTTTTTTGGCATTTCTTCACCGGTTTTCTATGGATTTTTTCAACACATGTCTATTTTTTCTCAAAACACACTGTGCATTTTTCATATACACATGAAACTTTTTTTCATACACATTGAATATTTTTCAAATACACGATGCCCATTTTATTTCAAATACATGCTTTAAACATTTTTCTCCTATTCCCGCAATTTTTTTCCTATACATGTTAAACATTTTTAAAATACATCTTGATTTTTTTAATTGGCATGAAACATTTTTGTTAAACCACATGGACTATTTTTTACATTTTTGTTAAACCACACGGACAACCGATGTATAAATTATTTTTAAAAATGTCATAAACAGTTTATGAAAAGCAAGAATATTTGTTTAAAATGTGAATATTTCTACGAAATATTTTTATTGCTACGAAATATTTTTTATACTTCATAATTTTTTTACATTGTATAAACATTTTATAAAAAAACCATGTACATATTTCAGAAATATATGAATATCGTTTTAAAATGTCAAATAATTTTTTAATTGTATTAAATATTTTTTTATTACAAAAACATTTTTTAAGTTCAGCATAAATTGTTTTGAAACCCGAGAATATTTTTTAATTGTCACAGTTTTTATAATGCTATCAACAATAATTTAGCACCGCGTTAAGTTTTTTGCAATGTGTGGTGAACATTTGTAAAATTTAATATTTCGTTTTCATTTTAGAAATATAAATAAAAGTAATAAAAGAAAAAAAGGAAAAAGGAGAAAAAAAATTGGAGCACATTGTTGCTCCTCTCGTGTGCTGGGCCGGCCATTTATGGAGTACTGCAGGCAACACTGTGTCGTGTCTCGCGGCAAGCGATACATAGCCGCGGCCCTTCTTCGCCTCAGGAGCTCCATGTTCCCCAAAAGGCACCAAAAGTGTTTGTATCGTGTAGCATTTTTCGAAAAAGATTTAGGTCTATTAAAAAAGTTCATCAGAAGAATAAAACAGTGAAATGTATCTCAATAATAAAAATTAAATCGAGGTCTCTAGATCATCGAACGATCACTACCGCTGTCAGAACGAGCCATTGACGTGCCACTGTCGCCACTCCTCTACGAGAGTCGGCTCGACCTTGTTGATGACAATTTGGAAATTTTCGCGCACGTGCCACTAAGGACCAGCACCTTGAAGCCAATGTCGTCGTCATTGAACCTTGAATAGATCTGAAGCAACTGACACCAAATCTCACTGTCGTGTATGCACGGAGAGAAACCCTATGCTCGCTGACCCAAGGAAATGACATGATTCTACGTCAGGCTCCGTTGATTATGTTCAGATGACGCTTACGGGGAGGATTGAAGCTGATAAAACAAATTTGAAGAAGAAGCATTGCTACCCGCCTGAGTGCGGCACCTGCGAGGACTAAAAACCCCTAATATAAATACTAGCCGGAGCGGAGGCACCGGAATTCCCTTCCCTACCACCGTCCGCTAGAGCAGCAGGAAGAGGGATGCGAATCCACAGGCTCGCCAGCGAAATCCGGCGGCGCATTTTTAGTAGCCAAGTCAAATTTAGATCAATTTACAACAAATAGAGCATTTTGGAGACCGAGTACCCTGGAACCTTAATTTTGAAAAAAAATCAAAATCCAAACTTTTCTGTTTAGAAAAATACACATGTATAAAATTTCAAAGTACACATGTACAGAAGGATGTAATATGTATGTAAAATTTTAAAATTCAAACTTTTCAGTTTAACTAAAAACACACATGTATACAAGGATGTAATGTGTATGTGTGTACAATTTTATGGTGAAATGCCTTGAATTGCGAGCGGCACAAAAAGAATATATGGACTTTGACGATGAACAATACGTATGCTAAAAAGCCTTAGATTTGTTTCTTTTTGTAGCTCTCCTTTTAACGCATTTTGACCTGAAAATCTGCACGTATGTGCATTATGCATCTAGGTATATGTTTATTATTTTTTTCAGAATTTTGTAAAACTGAAAAGTTTGAATTTTGAAGTTTTTAATTAAGGCCTTCATGAAGCCCGGTCTTCATTTTGCATTTTTGATTTGCAACGGGGACTTTAAGCTGACTACCCGAGGATATATTATCTCCTTTTAAATTGCATAAAACTGGAGACAGACCAAAACCTGACCCCCTCCCCTCCCCTCGCGTCGTCCTCCCGTGGCGACCCGAGGGCCCCTAGGGTTCCCCTAGGCGCCGCTCCCTCCACCCCTCCTCCCCTGCCGCCACCCGAGGGAGTCGTCGGGCTTCGCCTCGGCGACTGCTGATGACGGTGGCGGCGGGGCTTCGGCGCTTCGCTCGCTTGCCTTGGTCCCCGGAAGCCGGGCGGCGGCCCGGTTGGTGAGGCGGCGTCGTCCTTCGGCTGGCGGCGCGCGCGGGAGGTGCGGGCCGGATCCCTCGGCTGCTCGGGCAGCGAGGTCCTGGCGGGCAGTGGTCGCGGCGCGGCGAGGTTCCCCCTCCTCTGCTCCAGATCTGAAGGACAGGTTCTCCCTCTCTCTGCTCTCCCTTGCTGGATTCGCCTAATTCTGGGTCTCTGATCCCCGGATCCGGTGCCGGCGGGTTGCTCCCTGAGCAGGTGGTGCTGGACGAGCCCGGGGGAAACCCCTGTTGGTATTCCCAACACGGCGGCGGCGGCGCCCCTTTTGCGTCGGTCTGCTCGTTGGAGTCGCAGCCGTGGGCTCCCATCCACATCCCGGCCATGCCTCCCGGGCGAAAGCTCAAATCCCGGCGTGGGATGGGCGGCGGCGACGCCTGGTGCGTCGTGTCCTCCTTGGAGGCGCCGTCTGGGGAAGGTTGGTGCTTTGGGGGCGTGTAGCAGTTGCAGGTGGGCGTCTGGCGTCTGTAGAGTCGATGGCGTATATATTCGGTGCAGGTTTCAGATCCAGCCACAAGTTGCTCAGCGGCGGTGTTTTGCAATGCCCCGGCGGGTCGGCGCCCTCGAGTCAGGGCGGAAGGGGATCGGGTTCCCCTTCCTGGCAGCAGTAGCGCTGTTGGTGCCGATTTGGCTGGTTCTTGAGTTCCTCGGACCTAATCTTCGCCATGTGGCTTGGCAGCTTCTTCCTTTCGGCGACTCTCCCGGCGGCTTACCCTCTTCCTTCGGTTCCCTACGACGTCTGCGTCGCAGCCTCCATGTGTGTGCTCCGGCGTGATGTTGGTTGTGATCCATGGCTGGCCCGGACTTGAGGCCAACCTTGCTTTAGCTCTTGGGTGAGCGTCTCTACACTTTGACGGTTCGGCGCCTTCGAGCCTAGGCGAGGGGAAGGGTTCCCCTTCGGTGTTAGAGAAAGCATGTGTTATGTCATCTCCAGTTCCTGGTTTCAGTCATGTGCCCGACCTATTCTAGCGGCTGCAGATCCTCGTGGCTTCTTCCGTAGTCGTTTCAGGGCCTTTGTGTAGTGGGCTTATCCTCAATTAGCTGCAATTCAATGTAATTTCCCGTTTGCTGGTTGTAGGTGTAGCGTTGTAAGTTGTTCTGCTTTCTCCCTTGTATCCTTTTGCCGTTGCTTTGTTCGTGGTCTGCTCTTGTACTCCTGGCCGGTTGATGGCTTTGTTAATTCAAAGTCGGGCTCCTCTGGAGCCTCCGTTCCAAAAAAAATTGCATAAAACTTGACTTGGCTGCAAAACAAATAGTAAGTTGCACATTCGACCAGGCACAGTGAAGCAAATTTCACCATATATCACAGTTCACAAAATTCAGCGTGGTGCTAGGCATGGATTGGTGGTTCGTGCTGCGTCCGGTGACCCGGCTCTCAGTCGGCGGTTGATGGATCTAGCGGCTAGTGTACGTCAGCGGCCTCCGTAAGGTGCGGTTGGTTGCTCTGACGATGGGCTTCTTCGACTACGAGCTGGCTCGGTGGTGGTGCTAGGTGGTCGCCGTTGTGAGATGGTGTGTGGATGAGGTGGTCTTAGGAGCTTTGGTGAAAACCCTGTCTCAGTTGTGCCCTGTGACCAGCGATGGCGGCGGCCGTGGCCGTCGCTTATCTTCTTGGAGACATCGTCGTACTGCTGCTACACCCCTCCCGCGTGGATCGCTGCATCTCCGGGGAAAACCCTTGATCTAGTTTGATCGGACGATGACGGCGCCTTGGTGTCGTATTCCCTCCTGGGGGCTTCAACTTTGCAGCTGGATGTTGGCGAGTGAGACCAGTGGAAGACGGTGGTATTGGCACGAGGCTTCTGTGGCAATGATGATGGGGTGAGGAGTGTCGGAGACGTGGCTATGGTTGCGGTAGTCGACTCTTCTCCGGCGTGTATGCGGGATTGTCTCGGCTAGTTTGTTGCTATGAAGTTGAAGCTGCGGCAGCGGGCCTCGATGGTATACGATGACAGGCGGCAGGTGGTTCGTTCGATGATCTTTTGCCGCTGGTTTTCCATCAGAGTCATAGTTGTGCTGTCTGGTCACCGGTGGTTGGGTTTGGCGCGGACCTTCATGCATCTCCACACGGCCTCTTTCAGTGTGGGTTGAGTTGACGATCGCCTACGGCGAAGTTGGAGTTGTTTGCTCAGGGTTTAGGGACGACGATGACGCCTCTAGGGAAGGAGTGATGACGATGACGCCTGTGTGCTGTCTCACAAGACCCTCTTTGAAATGGTGTGCGTGAGGTTTCATATGTGTGCCGCCAGGGGTTGTCATGGTTTTTGCCCGGTTCTTCACAGTGAACTGGGCAACCTGGTTTTCACTCGGTTTTCCTCAATTAACCAAGTAACTCTTTTCTTCTTAATGAATGCAGGATAACTGCCATTTTGAAAAAAAAATCACAAGTCATTATATTCCCTAACTTAAGCTATTACGTATAACCAAATGTGCCAATAAAAAATAGGCTGCTACAAAATGAAACGGAAGGCGGAAAGAAGTAAAGGCCATCACTTCCTCGGACCCAGCACTAACCGACCAAAACCATCTCTGAGATTCCTCACTCTTCCTCTCATTTTCTTGGTTGGCCTCCAAGCATCCCTTTTTTTTTATGTGATGTGATGTGGTTCAAGCGCCCCTATGCTTTAGCAGAGGGCTAATTAAACATCTCACATCGTAATGATTCTTTGATCAAAGCAATGCTAATTAACATGTACCGACATACTATCCTACATGGGTACGTGTTGGTTGCTATGAGGACTGGCGTTTGCTAGCTTTCGGCACGTCGGCTTTTGTTCGTGCTCTTGCTTTCTTTCTTTATCGTGAGGAGTACGTAATAAGATAAAGAACTAATAATTCGCGGGACAGCTGAAATTCTAGAGCACTCCTGCACGAGACGAGAGGTATCGATCAGATCTGCTGCTGTGTATCTGAACGACGTGCGAGTGCAATGCAAGTCGCGCGGGATCTGAGATTGATATACGCGTCGACCCGATATGATGATACGTGTTTGATGGATTGGTATCGTCGCAACCTCAGTCACCAGCTGGTTTAGCAAGCGTGGAGGTGGCTGCGCACCCTCTCTCAAGTTTTAGGTTTCATTTACGTATTTTGGTCGGCGATCTGCATCGTCGCCCAATTTTGACCAAGACGATCGACGTGGTGGTGTTTGATTGATTCTTCGGTGAATAGTCTAATTTTAGCGAATTCTGTTGCACACACAGCCACGTCGAAGTTGAAGACCTTATCTCTAGGAGAGGCGTCTTGCTCTTCAAATCTTGTACTCAATATATACTCGCCCTCGAGGCTCAATAATACATCCATCATATTCCACCAAACCTCTCTCTCCCTTCTAACATGGTATTTATCGCAAGTCGATCCTAAACCCTAGCCGCCGCCGCTTCTGCACCTGCGCGCCGCCCCCGGTGCGGTCGACCTCCATGACCGCCGTCGGGGGCCGCGCCGCCCGTACCTAGGGTTCGTCCGCCGGCCGTGTTGGTCGGCTGCCCTAGAGAGTCTTTTTCCCGAGCCCTTGCTCCGGGTTTTTTCGCTCTCTCGCCGGTCGTTTTTTGATCGGCGTTTTTCTTTGTGGTTTTCCGATCTATGCTTGATCGGTTTGCGTCGCCCACCGCCACCGCCGACACCCCGCGGCTCTACTCCGACACCGGCGCGACTGGCCAGCTACTTCACCGACCCGGCGGCCTCGCGCAACAGGCAGCCCTCAAGGCCGTCGTTCGCGCGCCGGCCCGCCCGTCGCCCTGCGCCGGCCGTCACCGCCCTGCTCCGACCGGGACACCTGCATCGCCTACAACCGGCGGCCTCGCACCATGCGGAGGCCAATCATAGCCGCCGCTCGCGTGTCGGCCCGTCAATCGATCCACGCCACCCGCCTCCGCCGCATCTGCCCGGCGGCCCGGTGGTCTACCTCGCCGGCCTCGTCCTCGGCTGCGTCGGGACGGTTGCGTCAGGCTCGTCGGCTGCATCAACTCGGGCGCCGCTGCTCCGTTGGTCGCTCGGGTCTCGCTGCCCGGGCGCCGGCGTTGCTTTGGCAGCCCGGATGCCGGTGCTGACAAGCTCGTCCGCACGACGTCCCGCACTGTCCGTCGTCGCCGGCTTCTGTTGGAAGTATGCCCTAGAGGCAATAATAAAAGGTTATTATTATATTTCTTTGTTCATGATAATCGTCTATTCTTCATGCTATAATTGTATTGTCCGGAAATCGTAATACATGTGTGAATACATAGACCACAACGTGTCCCTAGTAAGCCTCTAGTTGACTAGCTCGTTGATCAACAGATAGTCATGGTTTCCTGACTATGGACATTGGATGTCATTGATAACGGGATCACATCATTAGGAGAATGATGTGATGGACAAGACCCAATCCTAAGCATAGCATAAAAGATCGTGTAATTTCGTTTGCTAGAGCTTTTTCAATGTCAAGTATCTTTTCCTTAGACCATGAGATCGTGCAACTCCCGGATACCGTAGGAGTGCTTTGGGTGTGCCAAACGTCACAACGTAACTGGGTGACTATAAAGGTGCATTACGGGTATCTCCGAAAGTGTCTGTTGGGTTGGCACGGATCGAGACTGGGATTTGTCACTCCGTGTGACGGAGAGGTATCTCTGGGCCCACTCGGTAATGCATCATCATAATGAGCTCAATGTGACTAAGGCGTTAGTCACGTGATCATGCATTGCGGTACGAGTAAAGAGACTTGCCGGTAACGAGATTGAACAAGGTATTGGGATACCGACGATCGAATCTCGGGCAAGTAACATACCGATTGATAAAGGGAATTGCATACAGATTGATTGAATCCTCGACACCGTGGTTCATCCGATGAGATCATCGTGGAACATGTGGGAGCCAACATGGGTATCCAGATCCCGCTGTTGGTTATTGACCGGAGAGGCGTCTCGGTCATGTCTGCATGTCTCCCGAACCCGTAGGGTCTACACACTTAAGGTCCGGTGACGCTAGGGTTGTATAGAGATATATGTATGCAGAAACCCGAAAGTTGTTCGGAGTCCCGGATGAGATCCCGGACGTCACGAGAGGTTCCGGAATGGTCCGGAGGTGAAGAATTATATATAGGAAGTCAAGTTTCGGCCACCGGGAAAGTTTCGGGGGTTACCGGTATTGTACCGGGACCACCGGAAGGGTCCCGGGGGTCCACCGGGTGGGGCCACCTATCCCGGAGGGCCCCGTGGGCTGAAAGTGGAAGGGAACCAGCCCTTAGTGGGCCGGGGCGCCCCCCCTTGGGCCTCCCCCCATGCGCCTAGGGTTGGGAACCCTAGGGTGGGGGGTTTCCCCTTGCCTTGGGGGGCAAGCAACCCCTTTCCACCCCTTGGCCGCCGCCCCCCCAACCCTAGATGGGTTTTGGCCGCCCCCCCCTCCCAAGGGGGCCTATATAAAGGGGGGGAGGGGGAGCAACCTACAGCCTTGGGTGCCTCCCTCCTCCCCTGCTACACCTCTCCGTCTCGCAGAAGCTCGGCGAAGCCCTGCCGAGACCCGCTACATCCACCACCACGCCGTCGTGCTGCTGGATCTCCATCAACCTCTCCTTCCCCTTGCTGGATCAAGAAGGAGGAGACATCGCTGCACCGTACGTGTGTTGAACGCAGAGGTGCCGTCCGTTCGGCACTCGGTCATCGGTGATTTGGATCACGGCGAGTACGACTCCGTCATCCACGTTCATTGGAACGCTTCCGCTCGCGATCTACAAGGGTATGTAGATGCACTCCTTTCCCCTCGTTGCTAGTATACTCCATAGATGCATCTTGGTGAGCGTAGGAAAATTTTAAAATTATGCTACGATTCCCAACAGTGGCATCATGAGCCAGGTCTATGCGTAGTTACTATGCACGAGTAGAACACAAAGAAGTTGTGGGCGTTGAGTTTGCCAATTCTTCTTGCCGCTACTAGTCTTTTCTTGTTTCGGCGGCATTGTAGGATGAAGCGGCCCGGACCGACCTTACACGTACACTTACGTGAGACAGGTTCCACCGACTGACATGCACTAGATGCATAAGGTGGCTAGCGGGTGTCTGTCTCTCCTACTTTAGTCGGAACGGATTCGATGAAAAGGGTCCTTATGAAGGGTAAATAGAAATTGGCAAATCACGTTGTGGTCATATGTAGGTAAGAAACGTTCTTGCTAGAAACCTACAAGCCACGTAAAAACTTGCAACAACAATTAGAGGATGTCTAACTTGTTTTTGCAGCAAGTGCTATGTGATGTGATATGGCCAGAAGATGTGATGAATGATATATGTGATGTATGAGATTGATCATATTCTTGTAATAGGAATCACGACTTGCATGTCGATGAGTATGACAACCGGCAGGAGCCATAGGAGTTGTCTTTATTATTTTGCATGACCTGCGTGTCATTGAATAACGCCATGTAAATTACTTTACTTTGTTGCTAAACGCGTTAGCCATAGAAGTAGAAGTAATCGTTGGCGTGACGACTTCATGAAGACACAATGATGGAGATCATGATGATGGAGATCATGGTGTCATGCCGGTGACGAAGATGATCATGGTGCCCCGAAGATGGAGATCAAAGGAGCATGATGATATTGGCCATATCATGTCACTACTTGATTGCATGTGATGTTTATCATGTTTTTGCATCTTATTTGCTTAGAACGACGGTAGCAAGTAGGATGATCCCTTATAATAATTTCAAGAAAGTGTTCACCCTAACTGTGCACCGTTGCAAAGGTTCGTCGTTTCGAAGCACCACGTGATGATCGGGTGTGATAGATTCTAACATTCGAATACAACGGGTGTTGACGAGCCTAGCATGTACAGACATGGCCTCAGAACATACGCAATACACTTAGGTTGACTTGACGAGCCTAGCATGTACAGACATGGCCTCGGAACACGGAGGACCGAAAGGTCGAGCATGAGTCGTATAGAAGATACGATCAACATGGAGATGTTCACCGATCTTGACTAGTCCGTCTCACGTGATGATCGGACACGGCCTAGTTAAGCTCGGATCATGTTTCACTTAGATGACGAGAGGGATGTCTATCTGAGTGGGAGTTCATTAAATAATTTGATTAGATGAACTCAATTATCATGAACTTAGTCTAAAATCTTTACACTATGTATTGTAGATCAAATGGCCAACGTTGTCCTCAATTTCAACGCGTTCCTAGAGAAAACCAAGCTGAAAGATGATGGCAGCAACTATACGGACTGGGTCCGGAACCTGAGGCTCATCCTCATAGTAGCCAAGAAAGATTATGTCTTAGAAGCACCGCTAGGTGATGCTCCAATCCCACAGAACCAAGACGTTATGAACGCTTGGCAATCACGTGCTGATGATTACTCCCTCGTTCAGTGCGGCATGCTTTATAGCTTAGAACCGGGTCTCCAAAAGCGTTTTGAGAAACATGGAGCATATGAGATGTTCGAGGAGCTGAAACTGGTTTTTCAAGCTCATGCTTGGGTCGAGAGATATGATGTCTCCGACAAGTTCTTCAGCTGTAAAAAATGGAGGAGAACAGTTCTGTTAGTGAGCACATACTCAGAATGTCTGGGTTGCACAACCGCTTGTCTCAGCTGGGAGTTAATCTCCCGGATGACGCGGTCATTGACAGAATCCTCCAGTCGCTTCCACCAAGCTACAAGAGCTTTGTGATGAACTACAATATGCAGGGGATGGAAAAGACCATTCCCGAGGTATATTCAATGCTGAAATCAGCGGAAGGGGAGATCAGAAAAGAACATCAAGTGTTGATGGTGAATAAAACCACCAAGTTCAAGAAGGGCAAGGGTAAGAAGAACTTCAAGAAGGACGGCAAGGGAGTTGCCGCACCCGGTAAACCAGTTACTGGGAAGAAGTCAAAGAATGGAACCAAGCCCGGGACTGAGTGCTTTTATTGTAAGGGAAGTGGTCACTGGAAGCGGAACTGCCCCAAATATTTAGCGGACAAGAAGAAGGCCGGCAACACCCAAGGTATATGTGATATACAAGTAATTGATGTGTACCTTACCAGTACTCGTAGTAGCTCCTGGGTATTTGATACCGGTGCGGTTGCTCATATTTGTAACTCAAAACAGGAACTACGGAATAAACGGAGACTGGCAAAGGACGAGGTGACGATGCGCGTCGGGAATGGTTCCAAGGTCGATGTGATCGCCGTCGGCACGCTACCTCTGCATCTACCCACGGGATTAGTTTTAAACCTCAATAATTGTTATTTAGTGCCAGCTTTGAGCATGAACATTGTATCTGGATCTCGTTTAATTCGAGATGGCTACTCATTTAAATCTGAGAATAATGGTTGTTCTATTTATTTGAGAGATATGTTTTATGGTCATGCCCCGCTGGTCAATGGTTTATTTTTGATGAATCTCTAACGTGATGTTACACATGTTTATAGTATGAATACCAAAAGATGTAAAGTTGATAATGATAGTCCCACATACTTGTGGCACTACCGCCTTGGTCACATTGGTGTCAAGCGCATGAAGAAGCTCCATGCAGATGGACTTTTGGAGTCTCTTGATTACGAATCATTTGACACGTGCGAACCATGCCTCATGGGTAAGATGACCAAGACTCCGTTCTCCGGAACAATGGAGCGAGCAACCAACTTATTGGAAATCATACATACCGATGTGTGTGGTCCAATGAGTGTTGAGGCTCGCGGAGGATATCGTTATGTTCTCACTCTCACTGATGATTTAAGTAGATATGGATATGTCTACCTAATGAAACACAAGTCTGAAACCTTTGAAAAGTTCAAGGAATTTCAGAGTGAAATTCAGAATCAACGTGACAGGAGAATAAAATTCCTACGATCAGATCGTGGTGGAGAATATTTAAGTCACGAGTTTGGTGCACACTTAAGGAAATGTGGAATAGTTTCACAACTCACGCCGCCTGGAACACCTCAGAGAAATGGTGTGTCCGAACGTCGTAATCGCACTCTATTGGATATGGTGCGATCTATGATGTCTCTTACCGATTTACCGCTCTCATTTTGGGGTTATGCTTTAGAGACTGCCGCATTCACTTTAAATAGGGCTCCGTCGAAATCCGTTGAGACGACACCGTATGAATTATGGTTTGGGAAGAAACCTAAGCTGTCGTTTCTAAAAGTTTGGGGATGCGATGCTTATGTCAAGAAACTTCAACCTGAAAAGCTCGAACCCAAGTCGGAAAAATGCGTCTTCATAGGATACCCTAAGGAAACTATTGGGTATACCTTCTACCTCAGATCCGAAGGCAAGATCTTCATTGCCAAGAACGGGTCCTTTCTAGAGAAGGAGTTTCTCTCGAAAGAATTGAGTGGGAGGAAAGTGGAACTTGATGAGGTGATAGTCACCCCTTCCGAACCGGAAAGTAGCACAGCGCGGGAAAATGTTCCTGTGGTGCCTACACCGACTGGGGAGGAAGTTAATGATGATGATCATGAAGCTTCGGATCAAGTTACTGAACTTCGTAGGTCCACAAGGACACGTTCCGCACCAGAGTGGTACGGCAACCCTGTCCTGGAAATCATGTTGTTAGACAACGGTGAACCTTCGAACTATGAAGAAGCGATGGCGGGCCCGGATTCCGACAAATGGCTAGAATCCATGAAATCCGAGATAGAATCCATGTATGAAAACAAAGTATGGACTTTGACTGACTTGCCTGATGAGAGGCGAGCCATAGAAAACAAATGGATCTTTAAGAAGAAGACGGACGCAGATGGTAATGTGACCATCTACAAAGCTCGACTTGTCGCTAAGGGTTATCGACAAGTTCAAGGGGTTGACTACGATGAGACTTTCTCACCCGTAGCGAAGCTGAAGTCCGTCCGAATCATGTTAGCAATTGCCGCATACTATGATTATGAGATATGGCAGATGGACATCAAAATGGCATTCCTTAAGGGCTTCCTTAAGGAAGAGTTGTATATGATGCAGCCGGAAGGTTTTGTCGATCCTAAGAATGCTAACAAAGTATGCAAGCTCCAGCGCTCAATCTATGGGCTGGTGCAAGCATCTCGGAGTTGGAACATTCGCTTTGATGAGATGATCAAAGCGTTTGGGTTTACACAGAGTTATGGAGAAGCCTGTGTTTACAAGAAAGTGAGTGGGAGCTCTGTAGCATTTCTCATATTATATGTGGATGACATACTGTTGATGGGAAATGATATAGAATTCTTGGAGAGTATAAAGGCCTATTTGAATAAGTGTTTTTCAATGAAGGACCTTGGAGAAGCTGCTTATATATTAGGCATCAAAATCTATAGAGATAGATCAAGACGCCTCATTGGTCTTTCACAGAGTACATACCTTGACAAGATATTGAAGAAGTTCAGTATGGATCAGTCTAAGAAGGGGTTCTTGGCTGTATTGCAAGGTGTGCAATTGAGCACGGCTCAATGCCCGACCACGACAGAAGATATAGAAGAGATGAGTGTCATCCCCTATGCCTCGGCCATAGGGTCTATTATGTATGCCATGCTGTGTACCAGACCTGATGTAAACCTTGCCGTAAGTTTGGTAGGAAGGTACCAAAGTAATCCCGGCAAGGAACACTGGACAGCGGTCAAGAATATCCTGAAGTACCTGAAGAGGACTAAGGATATGTTTCTCGTTTATGGAGGTGACGAAGAGCTCGTCGTAAAGGGTTACGTCGACGCTAGCTTCGACACAGATCTGGATGACTCGAAGTCACAGACCGGATACGTGTATATTTTGAATGGAGGAGCAGTAAGCTGGTGCAGTTGCAAGCAAAGCGTCATGGCGGGATCTACATGTGAAGCGGAGTACATGGCAGCCTCGGAGGCAGCACAGGAAGCAGTCTGGATGAAGGAGTTCATTACCGACCTAGGGGTGATTCCCAATGCGTCGGGCCCAATGACTCTCTTCTGTGACAACACTGGAGCTATTGCCCTTGCGAAGGAGCCCAGGTTTCACAGGAAGACCAGGCATATCAAGCGTCGCTTCAACTCCATTCGTGAAAGTGTTCAAAATGGAGACATAGATATTTGTAAAGTACACACGGACCTGAATGTAGCAGATCCGTTGACTAAACCTCTCCCTAGGGCAAAACATGATCAAC
Source organism: Triticum aestivum (assembly GCF_018294505.1). Taxonomy (NCBI): domain Eukaryota; kingdom Viridiplantae; phylum Streptophyta; class Magnoliopsida; order Poales; family Poaceae; genus Triticum; species Triticum aestivum. Next base: position 419,175,539 of record NC_057805.1, on the reverse strand, counting down.
ACCAGGACGCAATGGGTGTTCGATTCATCACAATGTAACTAGATTATTGACTCTAGTGCAAGTGGGAGACTGTTGGAAATATTCCCTAGAGGCAATAATAAATGGTTATTATTATATTTCTTTGTTCATGGTAATTGTCTATTATTCATGCTATAATTGTATTGTCCGGAAATCGTAATACATGTGTGAATACATAGACCACAACGTGTCCCTAGTAAGCCTCTAGTTGACTAGCTCGTTGATCAACAGATAGTCATGGTTTCCTGACTATGGACATTGGATGTCATTGATAACGGGATCACATCATTAGGAGAATGATGTGATGGACAAGACCCAATCCTAAGCATAGCATAAAAGATCGTGTAATTTCGTTTGCTAGAGCTTTTTCAATGTCAAGTATCTTTTCCTTAGACCATGAGATCGTGCAACTCCCGGATACCGTAGGAGTGCTTTGGGTGTGCCAAACGTCACAACGTAACTGGGTGACTATAAAGGTGCATTACGGGTATCTCCGAAAGTGTCTGTTGGGTTGGCACGGATCGAGACTGGGATTTGTCACTCCGTGTGACGGAGAGGTATCTCTGGGCCCACTCGGTAATGCATCATCATAATGAGCTCAATGTGACTAAGGCGTTAGTCACGGATCATGCATTGCGGTACGAGTAAAGAAACTTGCCGGTAACGAGATTGAACAAGGTATTGGGATACCGACGATCGAATCTCGGGCAAGTAACATACCGATTGATAAAGGGAATTGCATACGGATTGATTGAATCCTCGACACCGTGGTTCATCCGATGAGATCATCGTGGAACATGTGGGAGCCAACATGGGTATCCAGATCCCGCTGTTGGTTATTGACCGGAGAGGCGTCTCGGTCATGTCTGCATGTCTCCCGAACCCGTAGGGTCTACACACTTAAGGTCCGGTGACGCTAGGGTTGTATAGAGATATATGTATGCGGAAACCCGAAAGTTGTTCGGTGTCCCGGATGAGATCCCGGACGTCACGAGTGGTTCCGGAATGGTCCGGAGGTGAAGAATTATATATAGGAAGTCAAGTTTCGGCCACCGGGAAAGTTTCGGGGGTTACCGGTATTGTACCGGGACCACCGGAAGGGTCCCGGGGGTCCATCGGGTGGGGCCACCTATCCCGGAGGGCCCCGTGGGCTGAAAGTGGAAGGGAACCAGCCCTTAGTGGGCTGGGGCACCCCCCTTGGGCCTCCCCCATGCGCCTAGGGTTGGGAACCCTAGGGTGGGGGGGCTTTCCCCTTGCCTTGGGGGGCAAGCAACCCCTTTCCACCCCTTGGCCGCCGCCCCCCCCAACCCTAGATGGGTTTTGGCCGGCCCCCCTCCCAAGGGGGCCTATATAAAGGGGGGGGGAGGGGGGAGCAACCTACAGCCTTGGGCGCCTCCCTCCTCCCCTGCTACACCTCTCCGTCTCGCAGAAGCTCGGTGAAGCCCTGCCGAGACCCGCTACATCCATCACCACGCCGTCGTGCTGCTGGATCTCCATCAACCTCTCCTTCCCCTTGCTGGATCAAGAAGGAGGAGACGTCGCTGCACCGTACGTGTGTTGAACGCGGAGGTGCCGTCCGTTCGGCACTCGGTCATCGGTGATTTGGATCACGGCGAGTACAACTCCGTCATCCACGTTCATTGGAACGCTTCCGCTCGCGATCTACAAGGGTATGTAGATGCACTCCTTTCCCCTCGTTGCTAGTATACTCCATAGATGCATCTTGGTGAGCATAGGAAAATTTTAAAATTATGCTACGATTCCCAACAGCTTCATCTCGGACTCCGCCGCCACCACGCCTCCACCGAGCGGCGTCCCCGACCTCGCGCGCGATCGGCTTGATCATCCGCTCACCACCGCGATCCGCCTCATCTACGCCGCGCGACCGACCTGGCCCGTCGGTTACGCGCGCCTCCGCGGGTCCCGTGAAGTTCGTCCCCGAGTTCAGCGCGCCTCTCCACCGATCGAGCATCGGGCTGCCGCTGCGTCGCCCCGTCGGCCCGCAGCGCCGCCGCCCCGTGGTTCTCCTCGCGGCAGCATCGACTCGTGCGTCGCCGCTGCGTCGCCCCTACGGGCCGTAGTGCCGCGATACGCGGTCTCTGCCGCCGCCCGAGGCCGTCCCCGCGGTTGCACCGACTCGCGAACCGCCGTTGTGTCGCCCCTTCGGGCCGCAGCGTCGCGGCTCGCGGTCCCCGCCGCCGCCACGAGGTCTTCCCGCCGTCGCCCCGACCCGCCTGCCGCCGCTGCGTTGCCCCTTCGGGTCGTAGCGCCGCGGCCCGCGGTCCACTCCGCCGTCACAGCGCGTCGACCTCCCGTGGTATGCGCCGCGCCGTCTCCCTTGGCGCGGGAACGCCACCGTCCGCGCCGGTCTTCGTCACGCTGTCAGGGTTCTTCGCCTACTTCGAGCACCGCCGCCGCACTCCTAACCTAGCCGTCGCCGCCGCCGTCAGGCCGCCGCCGCCGCTCTTCTTTGGCCGCTGCCGCCGCTACCTCCGTAGCTGTCGCCGCCGCCCGTCCACCCCACTTCGTCTTCGTCCAGCACCAGCTCATCGCCAGCGTCGCCGTCATCTACCCCGACCGCTTCATCTACTCCGACAACCGCGGGCGACATTGGCCCCGCGCCGATTGGCGCCGCAACCGTCGTCGAGTCCTTCTCTGCTGGCCTCTCCGACCTCTTCGACATGGCGTACAACTCGTGCAGGTCCCAGTCTACGCATGCCCGGTGCTGGCAACACCGCCGCGTGCCTTCGTCCACGACGTGTCCCCGGGCCTGGCAAGCCTGGTGCGACGCTTCATCAACTTCGTCTTCGACCGTCTACGCATGCCCGGTGCTGGCAACACCGACGCGTGCCTTCGTCTACGATGTGTTCCCGGGGTTGGCAAACCCGGCGCGACGCGTCGTCAACACCATTCTTCTTCCTGGCGCATCACTTCTTCGACACCACTGCGCCCATGACTAACTCGGCGCCTCCTTGCGCCTGCGGCTCCACGGCGACTCCCTCGACACCGGCTACCCCGACTCGACATCGACCACGGCGTTCTTCGCACGGCTACCTCGACCACGGCTACACCACCCTGCGCTCTCGGCTACTTCGACATCGGCACAAAGGGCTATCATCCGCTTGAGCAACTCGTCGGCTTCCTCTACAGTCAACGCGTCCGCGACGCGACACCGTCCATGACGCTCCCGCTACGACTGCGGGGGGATGTCAGCCCGTCGGCTGCTATTCTCTCCAGTCTGACCGTCCGCGACGCTCATGTTGTTCGCAACGCTACCGCTACGACTGCAGGGGGATGTTAGAGATATATTTGGGTTACATGAATTTGGTAGTTTAGGATTCCTACCTTATCTCTAGGAGAGGCGTCTTGCCCTCCAAGTCTTGTACTCAATATATACTCGCCCTCGAGGCTCAATAATACATCCATCATATTCCACCAAACCTCTCTCTCCCTTCTAACACAATATATTCACACCTTACACGAAAATGAAATGGTAAGACTAAAATAAATCCTAAAATTGGATCTCTAACAGTCGGCCAGATTACGCAAACTCTTTCAGAGTCCAAGTGGGTAATGCCAAAAGTAAGTACTTCCTGGCGAGGAACATTAAGAGCAACAAACCAATAAAGCCATCACCTCTAGCATACAGAAACTCTTGGATTTTTGCAGGACATGCAGGTGCCGGAGCACACACCTGACTCACAAGCCCTGCCCGGCCGTTCGATTGCCCCGTGATTCGTGAAGTAATGGGATCACGCACGACGACACGGTAAATTTTAAGTTTCAATCGTTGAAACTTGCGATTTTCTCGCTCATTCTTACCAATTTTGTTAGATAAAATTTTAGGACTTTTTTTTGTCGGTCGTAGGCACAACAATCATGATTTTATAGCTCGCTCATACTATGTTTCAAGAGTTGACACGTAACATTTATTTTCAAAATTCGTCAAAACGTATCCAAAATGGATCTTGTTTGAAAGCCCTCATCACGGGAAACATGAATATGAAAAATAACTTAATTTGGATTTTTTATTTAAAAGATATAACAATGTAAGAATAGGAAGTTAAAAATAAAAGCACGCGCAAGGGACTCGGTGTCTTAAGACATGCGTGCCACAAATCCTTGTCCCTCAAGTAAGACACAATATCCGTTCTTCAAACCTACCATGGACGAGTCTGCCTTATGAGGCAGAAGCCCAAAAAAATCTTCGCACATGGGCCGAGCATCGGCCCGAGCATGGCGACAAGAGGATCCATTGTTGTTTCCAAAAAACTAGGACCCACGTCCCCAATGCAAACCATTGTTATCTTTCTACTCATGTCGTGGATATGGATAAGGCGGCGGTTTGCCGCCACCTCCTACTCGGACTGGAACAACTCTAGGATGGCCTGGTTTTCGGCCACAAGGAAGAGATCGGCGGCGAGGTTCGCAAAGGTGGTACCGCCCACATGCTCGACCTTCAAATGCGCCTCCACGGCTTGGGTGAGGTGGAACTCCACCTCCACCTCCTCCATGTCCGCCACCTCCTATATGACGGTCTTCTCCTCCGCCGCCACCTCCTCCTACATGACAACCTTCTCCTCCGTCGCCACCTCCTCCTCCTCCACAATGCATGCACTGGTGGCGCGCATCTCAACTGCTATATCTGCTTGGCGCTCCTACTTCAGCAGATTGTAATATGTCACCTTTTGACGGACCAGGGTGTCCGGCGAGGTCAGATCGGAAGGGAACGAGGACAAGGAAGCGGTGGCGGCGCAGACAATAGGAAATGGGAGGAGGGCTAGGGTTTGCCCTCATTGTCTAGCTTAAATAACCGAGTTCTTGCCCCCTCAGGCGGCACGCCAGAGCGGCGACATGAATGTGGTCTTCACACCGATAACCTTCCCGGCGGACCAACAGGTTGTTGCGTGGGTCTCGCCCGTCAGTCGTGAATGCGTACGAGCACATACAAGCGTCCCGATATCCGTGCCATATATGAGTTGGGTTTGAGAGGTGCCAGACAGCGCGAGCATATGGACGGACTTTGAGGGGGCTGGTTGGGTGATGTTTTTGGTTCCGGGCGGTATCCGATTGTCTGCCCCGATGTTTAGATCTTTGCTAAAAACCGCAAACTGAGCCTAGCTCAAATGGTTAGATTCTTTGTGGTGGAACCAACTCACTAGGATTCAAGCACTCGACTCACTGCTGCTCGCACTTTTTTAGATTTATTTGAGGCTTTCCGGTGATATTTGTTCAGCGGGAGGAGACGTTCCCGTAGACTCAAGATGCTGACCGAGTCTCTCAAAGGTGCTCATAGGGTATGGTGCGTGTGTGTTTATTGTGTGTGCGTGTGTATGAGCTCGCCTGCAGTGTGTTTTAAGAGAAAAAAAACTTTGCTAAAGGGCGCTCATAACCAGCGAACGTTCGCCGGTGAGGGTGGCACGACGTTTTAGGTGGCATTTTAGTTTTGAGAGGGTGGATTTTTTCGTAGCGACATGATAGCTTCTTTGTAAAACTACAGTTGTTTGATTTTTGTCGACAACTAAAACTGCCGTCAAATGACGTTGGCTTGCGTCCCCTTCCCCAGCTGTTTTTTTTTTGCTAAAAGCCTTCTCCCACACTGCTTGTAACCGGGTGTGCACCAGATCTGCGGTCTGCCGCGGGGAAGCCAGGCAGGCAGGCAGCAAAACAGCACAGGGCGTTACGGAAAACGCCGCGAAGACGATACGCTACGCGCAATAGTGAAACAGACGGTTGTTGCGCGCACGACTTCCTTCCTCGAGAAGGGGAGAAGGGGGAGCCCGCCTGCCTGCCTTTGCCTGCCCAGCCCAGCTGCCTGCGTCGCCACCACCGCCACCACCTCCTCCTCCTTCCTCTCCCACTGCCGCCTCCGCTCAGGTGACTCGCCGCGGGGAAGGGAGGCCGACCGGGAGGAGGCTCCGATCCGGGCCTCTGTCTCTCCAAAGGTATCGATGATCTTCGCGCCAGTATTTCCTGCTTCGTTGGGTGTGGGTTTGATTCGCGTGATTCCCCTTCAGCGACCACTTATCTGGATTCGGCCATGTGTGTGAGGTAGGTTCGTCGGGGGCTGGTTAGGTCGAGCCAAACGCGTCGTGAGGAAGAGGGGATTTCGCATTGGAGAAAATATGAACGTGCAGTATTTGCATTGACCGGTCTGTCGATCTGTTTGTTCCCGTTTCAGCTCACCCCCTTCCCCCCGATTACAATGGGAACCTGCAAAAGCTATGCTTTCGTCTAGAAAAAAATTTAGATCATCTTCTTCTATTAATTCTTCCTAAATTCCCAATTAAGTTGCATTTGTTCCCAAATTACTTGGTAGCGAGGAACTGTTTTGCTCCAATGGTCTGATTATTAACTTGCTAATCTTACTGTCAACTGCAAGATTAGAGGATTCCATCGAAAAGGTGTCAGACTGTCAGCCACCTCTGAGCTTGACCAGCGTAGGTTTTCTCCTGTCTCCGTAGGGGTTTTGGTTGGCAGCTTGTGCTTTTTTGTCCTCGCAGTTCCTAGCTGGAAAACTGTGGGGTGGAACTGTTGGATCTATGACAGCTTGGCTAGAAAAAAGCTGGTCCTGTTGCTGTTAATGATCAGTAATTGGTGCTGAACGTTTGATGGGAAGTGGGATCCTTGGGATTTTTATTTCCTTGGAAACATAGGGAAGGGTCTTGGAGGGTAGCTTAAGAATAAGACACAGCAAGATTTATATAACCATTGCGCTGGACTTTTATTTGTTTGTCACTTCTGCTCTTGTATACTGTACTGTCATTAGTATCTTTGGTGTCTTGATTGCCCTTCTGTTATACATGGACAGTTGAACTTGTGAAGTCTTGATTGCCCTTCTGTTATATCAAAGAAATAGGTGTTCTGTCATCCACTTGTCTGTTCCATTTCCATCATTTCAGTCGTGAAGAGCTTGTCAATATCTTTATGATCGTCCTTTTTTCTTCGTTTTATAAATATAAAGAAAAAAATTCAGCAGTGCAGTTGGTACAATAACAGTTGGTGAAGAAATAAATGATAGTGGAAGCTAGTTGTGAGGATGGGCGCTTTATTGTTCTTTATCCTCAATTAATATGTGAATAGTGGATATTGACATTATTGATGCCAAAATGACCTTATCCCCTTGCACTTTCAGGCCTATTATTTTTCTCAGGAATTGGATTTGGATACACTCTTCAATAATTGTTTTCAGAGGTATGAACATCGAACTTCTTGATATCTTCTTTTGGGGTATGCTACTCATGTGACGGCATTTTATCTAGGTTGTGCTTAAGACTTTTTTTCTTTAATCTTTCAGTTTGGCTTCAAACACTTCAATCTTGTAGGAAGAACATTTGCCTTGTTATGATACTGTGTACCCCCAACAACAACAGCAGCATATCAATTGTCACGCTATAAACTCTTTTGAAAGTTAATAACTAGGATGAGGTGCAACATGTTTTTTGCATGCAAAAAAGTTCAATGCCAGTAAGCGGTTGGGATCAACTCGCACACATGCTATTCAGATGACCATAACTGTAATTTAAGATGACGCATACTACCTTACTCTAGAGTGTGCAGTGTTCACAGATAAGATTCAGGTCAGGTATCTCAAATTTGTGTGGTTATTTAAGTGATTGGAACTGGTACAGTTCTGTGATGCTAACTATTTTTTTTAGAATTACCTTTTTTTCTATTTTTTGTTGACTCTTTGGATGTGGTTATGCAAGTTCTGATTAATAACACATGCTCTTTATTGCAGCAGTCTAGATATTCTCCAATTCAAAAGGAATAACACTCAGGTGAGACAAGCACTATCTCAGCTACTGGGAGGCCTAGATGTCCAAAGTTTTGGAAAGAAGAAATTCATTTGGTACCACCACTCCTACAAGCTCAGCTTCAGCTTCAGATTCTTCAAAAAAGAATGAGAAGACGGTATCACGCTACCTAAGACCTTCTACAGGCTCATGCCATGATTTATGCAAGCATGGACACAGGAATCCTTCTGAAGAAAAGCTTCTGCTTTTAGGAGGGAGAAGAAAGAAACTTCCAACTCATCCAAATAATTTGACACTGCATGGATCAGTTATCTTAGATACACCCAAGGATGTCAGGAACAGAAGAAATATTTCACTAGTCAAGTCGAGTATATCACTGGGTGAAGCTGATCGTGTTGTTCACAAGATAAAATCAGCAGATTTGAGAGGCGCTGCATCATCGGAACACTTGGTCCCACGTATTGCTTTATCAGCTGATCATAAAAATGTGAACTCTGATGGCAGAAAGAAACATCCAATGGTTGCCCAGAGGACTTTGGCTAATCCAAGGCATTCCAGCGGAGTACCCAATATTGATAAAAAAGCAGCAATGCCTGTAAAGGGTTCGAAGTTGCCAGAGAAGACACTGCAGGAAAAAGCTAGAACTGTGGAGAAGGCCACTACTGTCAAGCAACCGTTAGTTAAGAAACCAGCTTCACTTCCTACTAAACTCAACTTGATTAAGAAAGTTCCTGTGTCATCTCAGGCTTCTAATAATCTTGTATCTTCAAAAGATAAAAGTACTCTGAAAGGAAAGCATCCTTCTTCACCAGCAATTATTACTGGCAAGCGCACAAGCAATACTGGTAAGACTGGAAGAAGTTCTATGAGGTCCAGCAATGCAAGTATCAATGGCAAGGAACGCTCAGATGTGCCCAGAACACCATTCTCCACTGAAGACGAGTTTATTGCATCTGTTGAATTACAAGAAGACGATGTGCAAAATTCATGTGTTACAAGCTATAATGTGGAGTCAACAGTAGTGGAGCTGTTTCCAGATGCCACAGAATATGGAGACATTTCTCAAACAGCACCAGAAGAAGAAAGCAGAATAAGTTCAGATGATGACTTGGACATGTCCATAACATCATCGTCTGTCCAATCTGACTTGACTCCTGTTGAAACAGACGAAGAGGATGTGCAAGGTTCATCTATTATAGGCCATCTGGTGGAGTCAGCGCTAACAGAACTATCTTCACATGCCACAGAATATGTAGAAGAATCTCAACCAGCACCAAAAGAAACAAGTAGATTCAGTTTAGAGGATGGTGTGGTGGAAAGTAATGAAGTGAGTGAACCATTGGTCTCTGAACTCCCCGTTGCTGCTGAATTGCAGCTATCATTTGATAATCAGAAACTCAAGACTATGCTCAGTAAACCTGATCTAGAGCATATGCAACCAGAGAAGAATTCCACTAATGGTCGAGCTTCAACGGATGAAGACATCCGAACAGATGATCCAGCTCTCTGCCAGCTACCTAAACAATTAACAGCTGTGCAAAGTGCAGATGTATATGATTCTGCATTAACTGAAAGTAGCTCGGGAATGGAAGCTGATGGAGTGAAAGTCAGTGCTAGTGTGGAGTCTGTAATCACTGAAACTAAGGAGGACATGGGAGCTCATGAAGACCTTCAAGGACCTCCAGAACTGCTTGATGATAAACATGCTGAGGATCCCGAGTATTGCCTCGATTGCACTATAGGAAATGTAGCTGAAAATGTGGAGGCTGCTGAAATTGACGATGTTGGGAATATTAATAGTACATCTCATTGCCAATCAATTTTAGAAACTTCATTCGGTGGTGAACTTCTGGAGCAATCAGAGTCTGTGCTAATTGATTCTAATCTACAAACCGATGAGTTAGCAAGTGTCCATAACAATGACACCTCTGAACAGGATGAACTGAAATCAATGATTGTTGCTCAACAGTTAGAGGAAGAATTATCAGATGATGAGAATTATGAAGAATATGATTATGAGTTAATTGAATTAGATGACTTTGATGCAGAAGATGAAGGAGAAGCAATCAACCCAAATAATGATTCTTCAAAGGCTAAAGGCCAAAGGCTGCAAAGGATCTCATCACTTCACCCAGATGATGCTAGTACCACACCTTACAAATTGAAGTTTAAAAGGGGTAAAATTGTAGAACTCACACCAGACAGTAATGGCCCGAGAAGACTCATATTTAGAAGAAGAGCTGCCAATGAAGTTGCAAATGGTGAAGGTCAGCTAGTGAGAAGGATTTATAAGAGGAATCCTAGAAATAATGGTGTTCCTACTGAGCCTGACTTGGAATCTCCTTCAGTGAAACTGAGGCATCAAGATACACAAGACAAGAAGGATGCGCAGGGGCTATTCAACAATGTAATAGAAGAAACTGCAAGCAAGCTTGTGGAGTCTAGGAAAAGCAAGGTAAAAGCTTTGGTTGGTGCTTTTGAAACGGTGATACTTCTCCAGGACGGCAATCCCACTACACCACAGGCAGGTAACTCACCATACTTAGCTCAAGATGAAGATGAAAAGGCACGGGATGAGCCATTGTAGATTATGCACATCTTACGGAATTGCCAAATTTTCTCATTAATGTTCTGGAATCTTCTTTCTTTTTCCTCCGAAACTGGATTGAGTGAAGAGTATTTTTGTATAGCTTGTGTGTTGCATCTCTTTTAGCGAGAAGTAACATTTGCCCAAAGGTTTGGATTATTACAGTGCATGGCCAAGGGGCTTCATGCAGATAGTGCTTTCAGTTATATTTCAATGTAAATCGATTGAGACACCAAGAAAACAAAACCAAGTGTGCTTTTGTTGGCTTGGATTTGTGAAGTTCTATAATACAAGAGTGTTGGTTTGAAATTTGTTACAAGTATGCTACTCTTAATCTTGGGTTTGAATTTGCTATCCTGGTGGGTGTATTTGTATGTTATTGGCCTTGAGCTGATGCAGGGGAGCTCCTGAACGTGTTCTGTTGCAATGCCTATTTTCTTACAATCCCTGCTTCATCTTGAAGATGTATGCACAGGTAATTCCTTGGTACTTTTCATCATCCACACCCTTCAAACTTTTTTATGTTGATCCTGATACAATGCAATTGCATGTTGGATGCAACTCTACACTCTTATCACTCATCAAACCAAATACGTTTTATAATACAATACATAACTGTTGTGAGACTCATATCGCATTCAAGTCGCACCATTCATTTTGTTTCAAATTTTGTAGAATGGCAATGTCTCAAAAGCAGCATCCACGGGGAGACTTTCCTGTTGATCGTATCTTCTTGGCCTTCTCTCTGATCTTTTTCTCATCCTCGTATTTCCTTTCCCCTGCCATTGACCTTGCTCCTCCAGCAATTTTGTTGATCCTTGTCATTTCCTGATTGTATTCCGCCAGTTGTTTCGCTCTCTTTCTGTCCAACGCAACCTGCAATTTAGCAAGTTCTCAGTTCCTTCAGCCCCATCATTTTGTAAATAATTGTATCATGAATCATGGTAATGATTTGGTTTTGCACATAAGGATTATACCCCCTCTCCCCCGCAAATAAAATAATTAATAATAACAATGAAAAACACAGTGCCCTATTCTTCTAAAAAAAGAGAAACATGCTGCTCTGCTCTATCAAATTATGCTTTCGAATCAACAAAAACCTCTTTCTGTTCTTTTTGGCGCTTGGCCTTCACCTTCTTCTCAGTCTCCCACTCAGCTATGGTTTCCATCATCTTTTCGTACCTAAATTTGGCGGTTATGTTAGCTGTAGCCGCATCAAATAATCAGCAAAAACTGAAATATTTATACTCACTCCTCCCTGACTCTAGCAAGCCTTTCCTTCTCCCATGCATCAGCCTTGGTTTGTGTGCCGGCAATAGTGGTTACTCCAGCTGTGCCATCGTCGTTCTGCCTAGACTGATACGATGTTGCTGGCCTGACAGCGGTTGGTACCCTCTGAACTGCCTGTTCCTGCTCAAACCTCTTGCTTCCTTTCTTCTCTGGTGATTTTCTGGAGGATCCTGGAGCCTTTTTTGCTCCCACAGAAGAATCATGCATCTTTGGTGGAAGTGGCAATGGCACCTTTTGGTCTGAACCCGTGCCTCCGGGCTTCCTCTGCTCTGGTTTCAGCGGCCTCCTTACCGATATGTTGGCTGAAACGATAATGCGATGCGACATTGTTATAAGAGGTTTTAGTACAGTAGAAGTGACAAGGGATTGTGTTAAGTGGGCAGTAGATAAGAATACCTGGTCCCTCGTCAGCATCTTCTGCACGCTCTTTGGCACTGAACCATCTTGAGATCTTGCTGCCTCCTGTAGGCTTTCTCATGCTTTCACCTCTCTTGGTTGGCGGCTGAACAGGGCTGGCCTTCTGCTTCTCTTCTTCTGCTGCGATTGCATATGCCGCCGCGGCAATTGTGGCTGCGAATATAGCGTTGTATTCGTCGCCGCTATCCATTTGTGCTGGAAGGTGGCAATGCCAGTCAGGTTCTTTGTTCCTTTTTTTTTTGTTTGTTTGGTTCATCATGATGGATTTGTTTCTTCTAACGAAAATTCAGTTCGGCGCGAAGTCAATTAGGAAAAATCTATAGCTGGTTTCTGGCACGAATCTGTTTGAAGAGTAGTTTCCTTGCTCATAGCATCTGAATATCTGATGGTTCCATAATTTATGTTTTACAGTGTGGATTAACTGATTGATCATAGTGTTATAGGATAGGAATATAAGTGGAATGTACTTCTTACTGAACAAAAATAAGATAACAATAATGTTTTTTTCGAATTATGTTTATTAAGCTGAAACTTTCAGGAGCCGAGTTTATTTTGAATTATGTTTAGGATCGAAGGTCAGGAGGAGCTCAAAAAGTATATCACCAAATACTACAAATCTCTTTTCGGAGCGCCGACTGAAGGGAATTTCACCCTTGATGAAACCCGAATAGATGATATTCCACATGTCACAGCAGATGAAAACGATATCCTAACGGCACCATTCTCAGAAGAGGAGGTACGAGCTGCGGTGTTCCAAATGGAACATAACAAAGCTCCAGGCCCTGATGGCTTCCCCACAGAATTCTATCAGAATTTCTGGGATATCATCAAGTCCGACCTTTTGGAGTTGTTCAATTGTTTTCATGCCGACCAACTTGACCTATTCAGACTTAATTTTGGCGAGATTGTCTTGTTGCCGAAGATTAAGGAGGCCGAACGGATTCAACAGTTCAGACCCATATGCCTCCTTAATGTCAGCTTCAAGATTTTCACCAAAGTGGCGACGAATAGATTAAACTCGGTAGCTGACCATGTTGTTCGGCCATCTCAAACAGCTTTCATGCAAGGAAGGAACATACTCGATGGCGTAGTAATCCTGCATGAGACCGTCCATGAGATGCACCGGAAAAACATGAGTGGAGTAGTATTCAAAATAGACTTTGAAAAAGCCTATGACAAGGTCAAATGGTCTTTCCTCCAACAGGCCCTAAGGATGAAAGGCTTCTCCGATAAATGGTGCAAGTGGATCCACAATTTTGTAACTGGAGGTAGTGTGGCCATCAAAGTCAATGATGATGTCGGCCATTATTTTCAGACAAAAAAAGGACTACGACAGGGTGATGCCATATCCCCAATGTTATTTAACATTGTGGCTGACATGTTGGCTATTCTGATTGAGCGCGCCAAGCAGGACGGGCAAATTACAGGAGTAGTGC
>NC_057805.1:419138569-419161578 GCF_018294505.1 Triticum aestivum | reverse complement strand
GAAGGTACCACTTAAAGTCAAAATATTCATGTGGTATCTCCGTAGGGGAGTTGTGCTAACAAAAGACAACCTCGCAAGACGCAACTGGTCGGGAAGTAAGAAGTGTTGTTTTTGTACTCACGACGAGACAATTAAACACCTCTTTTTTCACTGTAAGTTTGCGCGTTCTACGTGGTCAGCCATCCAAATAGCGTCAAATTTGTATCCACCCACAAGTGTTGCCAATATTTTTGGTCATTGGCTGGACGGTATTTCAAATAGGTACAAAACGCTAATAAGGGTGGGAGCGTATGCCTTACTATGGTCGCTTTGGCTATGTAGAAATGATGTTGTTTTTAATGACAAAACTGTTTTGCCTTTGCAGGTTATTTTCCGTTGTACGCACTCGCTTCGTACGTGGTGTACGCTACAACGAGCGGAGTACCAACCGCTGTTCAAGGCGGTGTGTACGCTGTTGGAGCAGGTGGCTACGGAGGTTTTTACCCAACATGGATGGCAGCATAATCTCCGGCTCGGTCCACCATCTCTTTCGACATAGGCATAGTGTCGGTCTATAGACTCTACTGTTGCCGAATTGTCGGTCTTTTATCTTTCTACTTATCAGACTACTGGTGTTTGGCTGTGTGCATCCTAGTTATGCAGAGGCCGGGTGATACTCTTAATGCTTTGTATCACTTTGATGCTACATTTTGAGATAATAAAAGCGCCCTTTATCGAAAAATGTTTATTATGCTCAGCCTGAAAGAGCAAATCTGATCACATACCTCTTCCAGGAGCCGAGTTTTCTTGTGGCAGTATTGTAGAAGCTTCCCGGCTACCTTTGTCTCTCTTCTCTACGCCAGAAAACTGAACCCTACAAAAAGATGATCTAAGAACCAGTAAAGTAGAATAAAAGGGAAGGATCAACTAATATGTTGTGCTTGGAAAAGTTTGAAGCCCTCGAACGACGAAGACAATAAGAACGTAAAATATTTTTTGAGAGTAGAAAAACACAAAAGCTGTCGTTTATAAAAGAGGTTGGCATGGAGAAGAAGCTCACAGTTAATCAGCCAAACAGAGAAGGGAAAAGATCCAAAGCTTTCAGATGCTGCCCGCACGCGGTTCTTTACCTCAGCGCCTTCGAATCGCTGTCCATGGCGCGCAATGTATTTGTAGAGAAGAAGCAGCTCCAAGGGGCACCAAGCCTTGCATTTAACTATGGCTTGCTTGTATTTGGAGGTGGTGAGGATGAGAGGGGGGAGATGGTTGGAAGAGGGCAAGGAAACTGTTGTCTTGGAGGCAGGCAAAGAGCATATGTATTGGAGCCTTCGAGATGGGATTGCTTTACCTTCGTGGAAGCCTTCAAGAATCCATCCCCTTTTGGGTTTGCGCTGCCCTCCAGGAAGAATCCCACCTTCTGCCTTCGGCTCAAGTCAAATATGACAGCTAGCCTAGGAATGACAGCTTTCCTTAATGCAAATTAGCATCTTCTCGTGCATTACCCCTGCCTAATTATGCCGGATACTCGTGCTCTGCACATAGCTAATTGGCCACTTTCTTTGGATAATGGAATCTAATTTTTCTTTTTTACCGTTTCATATCGCGAGTGCTGGATCCGATCTACTCCCTCCGTTCCTAAATATTTGTCTTTCTACATATTTCAACAAGTGACTACATACGGAGCAAAACGAGTGAATCTACACTCTAAAATATGTCTACATACATCCGTATGTGGTAGTCCATTTGTAATGTCTAGAAAGACAAATATTTAGGAACGGAGGAGTACAATGGTTGCTTGATGCCAGATTTGCCACTTTGCGCTTTCTTGGTGCGGCAGGTAGGATCCTATTAGCTAGAAAGGGAAAAGTTGATGATGTGCTACGTTCTGTCCCAAGAAGGGGCTCCGATTTCCAACTTCCAAGATTTTGTTCTAGGCTTCTAGCAAAAGAGCTACCAGGTTACAAAATGCAGAGCAAACTCTCGTCACCTTTGCACCAGACGATGCACGCATACGACCAATAGACCAAAAGAAAAGCGACAAGCCACGACATTTAGTGTACCCTTGTAACTTGTAAGTCCTTGTGATATTTTTATTTACTTTGCAAGTAGGAGATGAAATTAGCTCATGATACACACTGCCAATTGTCATCAACAATTTCTAAACTTTGTATAACCGTAGTGAAATATCATCCAATATCTTTGGATTAGGGATGCAGGAGCGGAGCAGCTCTGCTCTGTGTGCTGAGGCCAACGATACCACCTCTCTAGGATCCAAAGGAGTGTCTAGAGGGGGGAGGGGGGGAGGGGGGGCAGTGAATAGACAACTAGCACGAGCCAGTGACCAATTTTAACATGTTTGACATTTAGGTAGATTTTCGCAAAGGCTAGGGTAGTACAAGCACACCTTACACCATACATTTCTAGAATATAGACAACGGAATGTTAAAAAAATATGCAAGTGCAAGAATGTAAGGAGTAGAGTTTAGGAGATTCTTAAACGCAATAGTGACACAAAAGATTTTTGTCCCGTGGTTTCAATAGGTGGTGATATCGTACGTCCACATTGATGGCAAGCTTCGATCTCAAAAGATCGCGATTGCGAGATTCCATGGAGGAATCGAGTCCACGACATTTAATGTACCCTTGTAAGTCATTGTGATATTTTTACTTTGCAAGTAGGAGATGAAATTAGCTCATGATACACACAGCCAATTGTCATCAACAAGTTCTAAACTTTGTACACCGTAGTAACATATCATGAAACACACCCCCCTCCCCCCATAACAGAGTTCGAATGCGCGACAGTTCATACTATAGTCGGGAAACGAGCTCTTTGCAACTCGTCCGAGCAGATTACCTATCTAAACTTATAGGAGAAGCAAGTTCAAAGTCCTTGGATTAGGGATGCAGGAGCGGAGCAGCTCTGTACGCTGAGGCCAAATCCAAAGATATTGATGCCATGCATGCTACCACCTCTCACCTCGGGTGGAAATGGAAAGGTGACAACCTAGTGCCCATCAGTAGAAAGAATAGAGAATTTAGCAACTTCTAATTTTGTGGTGGGTCCCATCTATATTTGCAAACTTAGAACCAATGTCAAATTTTGACGTTTCTGACTACGTCAAAATTTTAGCAATATATAACTTTTTGTATGAAATTTCCAATCTATTCATCCTCAATCATGACAGTACAAAAAACATTAGAGGTAATAAAAATGACAACCAGGTCCATGGACCACTAGCGACGACTACAATCACTGAAGCGAGCAGAAGGCGCGCCGCCGTCATTGTTCCTTCCTCGCTGAAGCCGACAAAACTCGTTATAGTAGACAATAAGTTTTCGCAATACCACACTAGCCTACGTATTCTCGGCCAAGATGTCAAGGGTAGTTTGAAATCAGCAGGAGTGACTTGGCGTGACGCTAGACTTCATGCACTATATAACTTCTTCAAACCACCTTAAGCCAAAGTAAAGGGTCGACGCCCTAGAGCCGTAATCATCACCGTTGAACCCTTGAATAGATCTGAAGCATTTGACATCAAATCTCGCCATCACGCACGTGTGACGAGAAACACTAACCTCATCACCTCAAGGAGACAATAGGTGTTATGTTATGATCCAAATTCAAGTATAAAGATAAATGATAACTTCTGACCAGCGAGCGGACCGAGGCCCGTCGCCGGTAGGCTTGGGCCTACGTATCAATACTGACTTAGGTCGCCTGTGTTAAATATATCCTTTGTAAGCCGCCGCACTGGATGAGTTGATCAGTTATAAATCCCCCGACGTTTGTAACCTTCCCCGATATAGTGAAGTTTTGCTGGCTGGCGCCCGTGGTTTTTTCCCCTTCGTGTTGGAGGGGTTTTCCACGTTAAATCTTGTGTCTCCTGCTTGTTTTCGTTCTTCTCGTGTTGTTTTGCCCATCATATCTCTAACAATAGGAATCTGCATCGGAGCTTAGTGGACTACATTCAGGAGGCGAACTCGAGGAGGACCGGAGTTTGGAAGACAAACTCAAAGAAGAAGCGCTAAAAAACCCTAACCCTAACTACTAGAGAAGCGGAGGCATCGGGATTCCCCTCCCCGCAATGGGCCATCAAAGCGTCAAGCAAAGGGGAGGCGAATCCACATACTTATCGATGAAGCTTGGAGGTGAGAGTTTCCCTAGCTATCGAGGGAAAGGTTTGGATACTATATACTATCCAAGGACTTCGAAGTTGTTTGTTGGAGAAGTTCAGATAGGTGGCGTGCTTCAGTGCTTGGACAAGTTGTATAGTTTTCCTTTCGCCAAGTATGGTACAAATTGCTATGCATTAAAAGTTTACTAGACGAGGGGCATTTATGGATTGTGTCATAGTTGTACAAGTTTCAAAGTTTGGAATCTTACAATTTATATGGAGATATTGAGAGGCTTTTAAATATATAGGAATAAACGAAGATGCACAAAGGTTTCAGAGTGATGGGATGTCATCACTGAAGACGACACCATTTCAATGTTTTCATAACCACAACTACCAGATAAGGCGGGACGTTGCCGCGATGCGAAGAGGAGCTTTATATTTTCTCAACCCACACTTGGTTTTGACATACCTTTCGATAGCTCCCACTCGACCTCATCCCATCAATAG
The DNA here is from genome assembly GCF_018294505.1 of Triticum aestivum. Taxonomy (NCBI): domain Eukaryota; kingdom Viridiplantae; phylum Streptophyta; class Magnoliopsida; order Poales; family Poaceae; genus Triticum; species Triticum aestivum. The sequence continues at coordinate 419,156,971 of NC_057805.1, read as the reverse complement.
TCTTCCTCGCTCGCGGCGAACAACACTGCAACCCCTCGTCATCCTTTTCCTAACTCATATCCTAACTCAGTTGTAGCCATCGCTGGTCCTATATCCGTCCATGGTCATCCCGATTTCGGTGGCCGACAACTCATCACTTCATTGAGTCTAACCACTCCGAAGATGACATCTACCTTGAGCGGCGACTCCGGCTCACAAATAACATCAGTAATTGCCTCCCTCGGCTTCCGTGCCATTGCCTGTACCTTGACTGGCGACTCCTGCTCGCAAACTAATAACTCCTGCTCGCAAACTAGTCATTCAGGGAAGCTTCAACTCGAATTTAAGATAATTACAGTTGCATTTACTATGGAAGATAAACAAATATCTCAGTGTATTTGTTTTGGAAGAATAGTAGATAGTTTAAAGCCTTCTTGGAGAAACTTCAGATTCAACTCCTATATTTGAAATGGAATCAAAAGAAACCTGAGGTAAACGGAAGATAGATGTTCGGTGGGGCCCACTGTAAAGAGAGATAGAGAAACGGAAAAAGGGATAAGGCACGCTCCCCCTTCTCCGCCCCCTCACCGGAGGCGACTCGCGCGCGAGCTTCTCTGTTGGGGACGGCGAGGCCTCGGCTTCGATTGATTCCCCTCCATTCCCGCAGCCTCATCTCCACCCATCACCCTAGCTACGCGCATCGACATCAACCTTTTCTCTTCCTTTCTCCTCGCGTGAGCGAGCCCTAGCGCGGGTTCATTCTCGGCGCGGCGGCGCTGCGAGCCCTTCCCGCCGGAAGTTCGCCAGTGCGGTGGGCGCGGCTGCCGGGTCTGCCTCAAAGGTGCTCCGTCCACTGCTCGAGTTTGGTGATTGAAATCCCCGCATCCCATTTGCATTTGGCGCGGGTATGGCTGCGGTTTGGAGCGGCTGCAGCACAAGCCGCGGTTCCTTCAGCCAGGAGCTGCCCCGGCGTAGCGCGAAGGGCGGCCAGGGCACGAGAGTCCGTCCAGCGACCGGCGGCCGGAGCAGAGGTGACGCCCGTCCGGTAAGCGGCGGCGCGGTGACGGCGAGAGGGGCGCGTGTTTGCAGAGCGGCTCCGTGCGTCCTCGAATCTGATGTCACCGGCAAGGAGGAGTCCGGCTTGGGGGTTCGGGGCGTGGAAGATGAGCGACCTGGTGCTGCTGGTTTCGATTACCACCAGAGGCACGGGCTCCGGCGCCGTCCGGCGAGGCCGGCTGCCGTGGAGAAGGACCCTGTGGGCGCGAGAAGCGTGCCATCAGCGTCAGCTTCAGAGCCGGCGGATAAATTCGAGCGTGAGGGATCAAGGCTGCACTTCCTGGAAGAGAGGGATGAGGAATTGCTGTCCAGAAGGTTGATGAAGCTGAGCCAGTCCAACAAGGTCAGGAGTGCCATAGAGCTGTTTGATTCAATGCTGGCGTCTGGCCTTCAGCCCAACTCGCACGCCTGTAACTCCCTTTTGGCCAGTTTTGTCCGCAGAGGTTCCTCCATGGACGCCATGAAGATGTATGAGTTCATGAAGGGGAAAGGATTGGCAACTGGCCATACATACACCTTGATACTCAAGGCTGTTGCAAGGACCGAGGGCTATATGTCTGCCTTGCAAATGTTCAGTGAGATTGAAGAGTGCGCTGAATCGAGGGAAACCCTTGATGTGATTGTGTACAACACTATGATATCTGCATGCGGAAGAGCGAAAGACTGGAGGCAAGTGGAGAAACTGTGGGGAAGGCTAGCAGAGAACTCTTTAAGTGGGACTTTGATGACTTATGATTTGTTGGTTAGCACATTTGTGCAATGTGGACAGTCTGAGTTAGTTATTGCTGCTTATGAGGAAATGCTCCGCGACGGGCTTGATCCAAGTGAAGACATAATGAAGGCCATCATTGCCTCGTGCACCAAAGAAGGGAGGTGGGAGTTTGCGCTGGCCACATTTAGGAGAATGTTGAGTGCTGGCATGAAGCCCAATATCATTGTGTTTAACTCGGTTATCAACTCACTTGGAAAGGCTGGTGAAGACGAGCTCGCCTTTAGGATGTACCATCTTCTAACATCTTCAGAACTTGAGCCTGATCAATATACATGGAGCGCATTGCTGTCAGCGTTGTATAGGTCTGGTCGATGCTGGGACGCCCTAGAGCTTTTCCAAGGAATTAAATCCAAGCATCCATCTGTCTTAAACAGTCATCTCTACAATATAGCTTTGATGTCTTGTGAAAGACTTGGTCAATGGGAGCATGCTTTGCAATTGTTGTGGATGATGGAAAAAAGCGGACTGCAAATTTCAGCTGTCTCTTACAATCACGTGATACGTGCTTGTGAGGTTGCTTGTGAGCCAAAAGTTGCTCTGAAAGTATACCGGCGTATGACTCATGAAAGGTGCTCACCAGACACATTCACACATTTATCTGTTATAAGAGCTTGCATTTGGGGATCTCTTTGGGACGAAGTAGAGGATATACTGGAGGTACTATTTTGTTCTTTGTTGTTTTATTTCTGTTGAACTAGCTGGTAATGATTTTGAATTTCCCATAGCATTACTATGGACTACTCTAGTGTTCTAGTGTCTAAACATTTGGTGCTTCGATTCTCAGTTCTTCAAAGCTACATTACCATTATGGAAAAGTTGCAATCTCCCAGGGTCAATTGACTAAGAAAATCAACACTGTTAAGCTGAGATATAAGTCTGTTGTCTGCTGTAGTAAGGTTCTTCCATACTGAGAGTGAGCAGCAAGTTTCAGGAGTATGGGTTATATCAAATGAAAATCTTAAGTAGCTTCTTGCCTAGGCTTTGATTTTCGTAGTCTTTGTTCGCAATATGAAAGGAAGTCCTCTCACATATAACTGTGTGAGTGCTTATATTTCTAGAATTTGTTGTTCCAAGTGGACTTCTGTTCTTTGCACAAATGAAATTCACTTCGATACACATGGCTTTATTTTCTACTTAACTGTTTGGCGTGCACATTTGCTAGCCTAAAAGAACTGATACATTGCATGGTCATAAGTTACAATTGAATTAAACCTTTAATGAAGTTTTGAATTGACATTTTGGCTATGCCTACTGGATATCAGCAGTAACCATCATATATGTAACCATTTAAGCTAACCGTTCGAGATTTGCCACTCACGTTTTTGATTTGGTCAAACTTGACCGCAGTTTTGGTTCTTTAGAATCACCATTCATTTCCATACTGAATAGTTCTGAACATTGCAGGAGGTCGCTCCAGATTCTTCGATCTACAACACGGTCATACACGGGCTTTGTTTGCGTGACAAGATCAGATTAGCCAGGAGGGTGTACACAAAAATGCGGAGCATTGGGCTAACACCAGATGGCAAGACAAGGTCGTTCATGCTGCAGCACATCACGTCAGCAGAGTAGCCCTAGCACTAGCTTTTTGCTGTACAGATCTGAACGTGCAATGCAATCACATATGTAACCTACCTACTATCACTACACTTAAACAAGCATTTTCTTAACTTGTTTGAGTAAAGATACACGTTAAAGCTGAAATGGTTATGCTGGCGCATTTTATGTTCACTGTAATGGGACGAATATGGTCAAACAAACGCGAGGAATAAGCTGTTTGATATCAGCAGTCTACCGGTCGGTCGAATTCTGTTATAGTGCTCTATGCTTCTGTCTTGACTATCCCAATGATTTCAGTCGAACGAAGCAGTGAACCCAATGTGTGCTCTGTAGTCGGAAAATGTACTGTCCAGTGTCCACCTAACTGGTTGCTTTTGCTCGCTTTCATATTTTGGGAAACTATGAATTTCTTTTACATGTACATCGGTGTACGAAGTGTGTGTCTGTAATTTTTGTTCTAACCTTATACAGATTACTATGATGTGCAGAAAAAAGAAGGGAAAATTAGGTTTGTGGCACTATCCATCTCCGGTTCAAATTATGGATGTGCCACCAACTCGAGCGAAGAAATTGGACTGAAGCCTGTGTGTGACGATAGCCTAAGTTTTTGTCAAGTCTTCACCTCGTTGTCGCCTCCCATAACTCATTTCTTTCTATGTGAGACCCGTCACTTTGCCACATCATTAATAATGGATGGAAGACTCGTTTGATCCAATTCTATCCATGCGGGCCTTACCAATTGGGGGTGGGTGAAAGAAAACTCACTCCCGTCCATTCCATCCAGTCCATTGAGGCGCATGGTAACATTAATTAACAAAATCCACCTAGGGGATTAGGATGCACTTTCAATTTTCCTCATTTTGGTAATCGATTACAATATAGATCAAATCGTCGCACAAAATGTAATCATGATCTTGAGAATCATATGCCGCATCCACTCTTCTAGGTATATGGGACATTACCTCCTCAATGCCAATTGTGCCCTATGCAGTATACAAGTTTTCATAGAAAGCACTAGTCATATCTGCCAACTCTCTTGGATCCGAACAGGTCGATCCATCATTGCGCTGCAAGCTACTGATGGTGTTTTTTTGCTTTGCGCGCACTAGCCTTCTTCTGAAAATATTTCGTATTGGAGTCTCCCTCTAACAACCATTGAACTCGAGCTCGCTGCCTCATCATCACTTCCTCTCGAAAAGAGAGTTCATGATCCTATCCTGCACCCGCTTCTCGTCGGGGCCGGGGCCAACCCTAAGTGGATCGGCTCGGTACCTCGCCAGCTGCTGTCTTAGGTCCCTCAACTCCTGCCGAATAGAGCCGAACGAGTGCCTGCTCCAGCGTTTTAAACTCGCTGCAACAGTGTCTAGCTTGTTTGCCAACTCCGTGACTGTCGTTGCTGAGAGTTCCGCCTCCCAAGCATGTCCAAGAGCCTCGCCAAACCTGTCATCAGTTTCCCACGCACACTCATAGCGGAAGGGTTTCTTCAACGAATGTCTCAAGCTGCTGTCCTCCAGCACATTTGACAAGACGACTAGGCTATGATCATGTTAGGGAACGCAGTAATTTCAAAAAAATTCTACGATCACGCAAGATCTATCTAGGTGATGCATAGCAACGAGAGGGGAGAGTGTTGTCTACGTACCCTCGTAGACCGAAAGCGGAAGCGTTATATCAACGCGGTTGATGTAGTCGCACGTCTTCACAATCCGACCGATCCTAGCACCGAACGTACGGCACCTCCTTGTTCAGCACACGTTCAGCTCGATGACGTCCCTCGTACTCTTGATCCAGTTGAGGCCGAGGGAGAGTTCTGTCAGCACGACAGCGTGGCGACGGTGATGATGAAGTTACCGGCACAGGGCTTCGCCTAAGCACTACGACGATATGACCGAGGTGTAAAACTGTGGAGGGGGGCACCGCACACGGCTAAGAGATTGTCTGTTGTGCTATTGGGGTGCGCCAGGGGGAGGAGGCCGGCCAGGTTTGGGCGCGCCAGGGGGAGTCCTACTTGGACTCCTAGTGCAAGTAGGATTCGCGCCCCTTTTCCTTTCTTCCACCGGAGGGAAAGGTAAGGGAGAGAGAGGGGGAAGGAAAGAGGGGGGCCGGCCCCTTCCCCTAGTCCAATTCGGTTTGGCCAAGGGGAGGGGCGCCCCTCTCACGTGGCCCTTTCTCCTCTCCTCCAATAAGGCCCACTAGGCCCAATACTTCTCCCGGGGTGTTCCGGTAACCTCCCGGTACTCCGGAAAAATGCCCGAACCACTCGGAACCATTCCGATGTCCAAATGCAACCTTCCAATATATGAATCTTTACCTCTCGACCATTTCGAGACTCCTCGTCGTGTCCGTGATCTCATCCGGGACTCCGAACAAACTTCGGTACATCAAATTACATAACTCATAATACAAATCGTCATCGAACGTTAAGCGTGCGGACCCTACGGGTTCGAGAACTATGTAGACATGACCGAGACACATCTCCGGTCAATAGCCAATAGCGGAACCTGGATGCTCATATTGGCTCCTACATATTCTACGAAGATCTTTATCGGTCAAACCGCATAACAACATACTTTGTTCCCTTTGTCATCGGTATGTTACTTGCCCGAGATTCGATCATCGGTATCATCATACCTAGTTCAATCTCGTTACCGGCAAGTCTCTTTACTCGTTCCGTAATACTTCATCCCACAACTAACTCATTAGTCACATTGCTTGCAAGGCTTATAGTGATGAGCATTATCGAGAGGGCCCAGAGATACCTCTCCGAAACACGGAGTGACAAATCCTAATCTCGATCTATGCCAACACAACAAACACCATCAGAGACACTTGTAGAGCATCTTTATAATCACCCAGTTACGTTGTGACGTTTGATAGCACACTAAGTGTTCCTCCGGTATTCGGGAGTTGCACAATCTCATAGTCCGAGGAACATGTATAAGTCATGAAGAAAGCAGTAGCAATGAAACTGTAACGGTCATAATGCTAAGCTAACGAATGGCTTGTCCATCACATCATTCTCCTAATGACGTGATCCTGTTCATCAAATGACAACACATGTCTATTGTTAGGAAACTTAACCATCTTTGATAAACGAGCTAGTCAAGTAGAGGCATACTAGGGACACTTTGTTTTGTCTATGTATTCACACATGTACTAAGTTTCCGGTTAATACAATTCTAGCATGAATAATAAACATTTATCATGAAATAAGGAAATAAACAATAACTTTATTATTGCCTCTAGGGCATATTTCCTTCAGATCAGACTTTGCCGCGGTGAGGTGTTCGACCGATGCAAAAGGGAACAGTGCCGACCAGCTCGAAGTGGCGAGAGCTCTATCGAGCCGGATGCGGCAGTACTTTCCCTCCACAACTCTTTTTTCAAAGGTCCAGTCCTTATACCCCAAGTCAGCTAGATTGCAAACATCAACTGCTTCACGAAAACCTGCAATTTGTGCACTGTCCCATTCATTTGGTCCCAACTGTTCCTCTGGACGCAGAATCTCATTGAAATCTCCCATGCACACCCAAGGCAGTCACTACAAAAAAAATACACTTCCGTGATGATACGTGTTTGTCACAGTAGGTCACGTTTTTTGTCATGCATGTACATCCATGACGATTTTATGACAGAATCAAGATAGTCATACCTGTGCTGTCGTAGAAGTGTTCCATGACATTACCAAAATTATCATCACGGAAGTGTCCACTTCCATGACGATAAATCGCGCGTCACAGAAGTGCTTTCGTCAAGGGTGACCGACACGTGGCATCCACCGTAACGGAACGCCGTTAAGCTATCGGGTCAGATTTTGGATCCGATAACCCGTTAACAGCCCTGACCAATGGGAAATTTCCACGTGTAAAATTCTGATTGGCCGAAGGGAACACCTGTTAGCTCGTCAGTGGGCCAGATGTCGCCCGTCCATTGGAGGAGACATGCCTATGATACGTCGACACGTGGCTGGGCCCAACAGAGGCCCATATAGGTTAAAAAGGCCGGCCCAGTCAAAGGCCCGTAGTACTTAATCAGGTACTAGTGGGCCACCCCAATAACGGCCTGCTTAATAAAGGCCCATTTACGGCCCGAAGCCAGATCTGGCCCGTTAATTGTTCGCCCAATATTTGGGCCCATTTACGGCCCGAAGCTAGATCTGTCTCGTTAATTGTTCGCCCAATATTTGGGCCCATTTGCGGCCCGAAGCCAGATCTGGCCCATTAATTGTTCGCCGAATATTTGGGCCCAACTACAGCCCAGTGACTTTCGGCCTGTTAGAGGCCTGATGTAGACATGGGCCCATTTCAGCCCGCTGTGACTTTCAGCCTGGGAATGGCCCGTGCTGCCCATGGGCCATATATGGTCCGACGGGACATCGGGCCCACTAACGGCCCGTGCTAAAGGTGGCAACAGTTAAGCCCAACGTGACTTTGGGCCTGTTAAAGGCCTGTCGCGTAATTCGGCCCGTTGATGCCTATACTAAGCTTTCGGCCTCTTAAAGGCCCATGATATCAGTGGGCCAACTAAGGCTCGAGATATGTTTCGGCCTGGTAACGGCCCGTGAGCTAACTGGGCCCAAAAAGGCCCGGTCTACATTTTGGCCTGCTAAAGGCCCGTCGACGACTAGTGAAAGTTGAGGCCCAACATGCATTTTGGCCTACTAAAGGCCCGTGGTTTCATCTTGGCCGTAACAGGCCAGTACAATATTCAGCCTGTTAATGGCCCAACGCTACCTGGGCCAAACTAAGCGCTGGGTCGACAAAAGGCCCAACTAAAATATAGGCCGGTGTAAGTTTGGGCCTGGCGCAATGTGTGAAGGCCCCAATCATTCGGGCCCAAGAAAGACGCAGGCCGGCCCAATTGTGGCCCGCTAAAAACCAGGCCCGTTAGAGTCGAATGTTTCGGCCCGGTCGACTACATCTGATTTTTTCCAGATAGCGAATGATGGCAGTAACTAGTAGGAATTAAGAACAAACCTACTCTATACAATAAAGAAATTATGGCATAGTAACTAAGAATAAACCTACACTATACAATAAAGGATTTAAGGTATATTACATCCACTGGGCATCGAAGTTCGCCACCAGTGATCATAAAGCGCAACGAAGAAGCAGATTACAAAAACTGGGCACCATTGCAGCGTAACAAAATAATATTGAACCGAGACCACTTCCAAGACAGTTCAAGAAAGGTTAGCCTTGCGGGGGAACTGCTACGCAAGCTGCTGAGCAAGGCTGTGAGACCGGCCTAGCATATCGGTAATAGCTTCCAGGTGTAGCTGTTTAGCGATGAGGTTCTCATTGGTGTTCTCCGCAATCTTTCTTAGAGATAGGACTTCAAGTCGAAGTTGAGTTGCAGAATGCCTTTCTGCTAGAACTTGGGACTGAAGAAGTCGAACTGATTCAGACAACGAATTCTGTGACTGTTAGTCTCAAGTAACTTGAACACTGCATCAAGACAAGACTTTGGGGTTGTCTCGCTATCTTCAAGATGTTTTGCCTTCTTTGCTGCAATATATGTTGGGTTTGTCTCACAGCCTTCAGCAGACTTGTGCATGCCATCAGGCATATCACCCTGAAACAAAGCAGAGAGATGATAGGTTTTGCACGTGTATAAACAAAGATGATAACTGTGCTGTCAATTCCATCCAATTTCAAATTAGAAAATAAAGAGTAAGTTCAAAATATCAATAACATAATTTGGCATTGTTCATAATGCGGGGAGCTTCACCACACTACTGGATTACCATGTCAACATAACAAGCATAGATGAAGGGCAAAGAAAATCATTGTATCTATTTTGGATAATGTGCATGGCATGTTGTTCATATCATCAGCCACATCAGTAAGATAAAACAGGAGATGACAAGGTGCAAACGTGGGCTGCTTCACCACACACTGGATTATAGATCCACAAAAATAAGCATACATATAGGGAGTATTAAGTAATGTGCATGTTATGAATAAGGAATTTGGTTTTACAAGTAAAACTTAGAACTTACGGTTCTTGCGAACATGCATTTTGGTAGAAACAGCACACTAAACAGCAGTAAACGATAGGGAGTATGAGCAAATTAAACAGCAGTTGAGGATAAAGGCTTTAGAAGGACTGACTTACATTAACAGTTAACACCGGCTTTATAATGCCCTTCTCCATGTCAAGGGAAGGATAACTCAAGAATTTCAGCATAGAATCTTCTTCATAAGCATTGCCTATACTCTACATTTTGTAAAGAGTAATTATAGATATGATAATACTGGAAGGGATAGAGGATAATGAAGATAAGATGCAGATTGATGCTACATAATCAACTACCAATCCCTGGAAGTACAAGCATTACAGGACAAAATGTACTGACAAGAGCAATGGGCTACACTTCTGCACTGGCATTGTCTGTGTATTCTACTTGTTGGTAAGATTAAATATAGATCTGGTCTTTTTTAGTAAATGGTGAGCGAGGGAGATAAGATGCAGAATGCTACAAAATGAACCAATCCCTCTTCCCATAATACAAGAGTGTTTTGAACACTGGTGTACTGTACAAAACGTTCTTATATTATGGGACGGAGGGAGTAGCTGTTAATGTAAGTACAGTGATAGACCACGTTCAGTCCTTACAAGAGGACTGCAGAGCTAAACCTCTTCAAAAGCATTAGGTTGATTCTAAATTTATGTAAGAGTCCATACGGATCTTATAATGTCCACCAAATGGACGATTACGAGGCTAACATGTGCAGTGATGCTACATAATCAAACAACTATGAAAGTACGTATGGTCATACAGGACAAGAGGTACTCACAAGAGCAATGTAGTGTGCAGTATAGTTGCGAGATTCTGTGGTCCCTTGAGAACGAATGTTCTTCTGCTAACAGTTTTCATACAAGTGAGACATTAAGGCAAATGCAGAAATGTAGTTCAAATTGTGATGTGATATCATAGACAGTACCTTACGCTGCAGCCGAGACCAATGTGTAACAAAATTATTCCAGTCACCGTCGGATAAATGTAGCACCGGAGACTTTACAGAAATTTTGTTCAGAGGCTTGCCATCGAAGTGCGCTTGCCTCAAGTAGGAACGATACTTCATCAACGAGTGCTTGAAAAGCGCAACCAACCCTTGCTCGTCATCACAATCCAGTTTGCTCCTCGCCTATTTAAAAGAATAAAATCTTGTGTCTTCTGTCAGCAGAAACATATGCAGTAATGACCATGAATAACATTAGTACATTACTTACGCGTAAGTTGTGGAGGAAGACTGGAAATTGTTCTGTGTCTGCGGTATAATCTTTCCATGAAGGAAAGATGCGCACAAAGTTCCTGACAACAACATAAGCTTCGTCTTCTAAACTGGGAAGAAATGGAACAGGGGTCCTATTTGCTACAATTGGGGCTCTCTCTGGTCCGAAAAGGGATTTGGCAACTGGATTTGGTGTACTCTTTGCTGGAATGGGGGTTTTGCGTCGTACAACTGGTGCTATGTCAACTGGCATAATCATACTGTTTGCTGTAGTTGGGGTCTGCTGAGTTGGGGCATCAGAAATGACCATTGTAGTAGGGCTAGAGTCTGCTAGAGTTGGGGTGTTTTGTGGGTCAGGTGATATTGCAACTACACCTAATGGGCTATTTGATTTATCAGGTGCCACTACCTTTTCCAAATACTTTGCTTGTGCTCCTCCACGATCAGCAATTGCCCTCTTCCTTTTGAACGTCTGATACACAAGAACAACATTTGAATGGATAAATATGGTATGATGACAGATGGAATATGTACTGAAAATGGATAGGCAGGGCGTATTCACATACACGATGTGTAAACTAAGCTAATGGAAGTTCAACAAAGTAGAAGCAATGCAAAGCATCAGTTGCAAGATATGTGCGAGCAATGTAACCTTGGAAAGTTAGAGCAAGTACCTTGATGGGTGAATAAGATAGGGCATCTTCCTCTGACTCCTCCACTAGGGAGCTACATTGACTTAGGTCTCCCTCTAGCTCAGAATCACTGTTAGGATCATATTCTGAGCATGAATCTGTAGGTGGAGAGCGTTTGCATTGCATTGCATCCAGACTTGATTTCAGTCCCTTAATGCCAAGTTTGACAGCCATGGCATTGTTCTGCTTTATTCTTTTCATGCGCGCAAGCTCATAATCATTATGATGCTGTTCAGAATATGAGATTCATGAAAACATAAAAAGTAGTCAGATTATCTTTGGAATGCATTGCGGATTCAACTCGAAGAGTGTCTCCCTATAAACCCCTGCATATGCAAAGTTCACCCCCCAACCGTGCCGACCAGACCACACACAGAAATACAAACCCCTTATGTCTCTATAACAGGCAGGCACACATTTCAAAACTGAAGTAGGAACATTGGAATCATATGAAATTCGTATTTGAACAAATAAACTAAGCAATTATGAGTGGCATAATGTTTAGCTTCAAGGGTGGAGTGTTGGTAGTGCGACACAAAGCAAGTAGGCAGATTGTATTCCATGTAAAAGTTCGAAACCTATGTAAAAGCTGGAAATGACACTTTCTTTCTATACAATGCAGTGTTCGTTGCCCACACATGATGGAAGAGATCACATAGAGAAATACTATTCACTCATGTCTACGGTTCCAGTATTTAGAAATAGGGTGGTCCACCCTAAAAGAATATTGACAACAAATATGACAAGGCAAGCATAGATGTAGTGAATCAATCATTTACTTGTGAGCTTACTAGGACAAGTATGCAGAATTGTAACTGCAGTAAGAGACCGTCCAAAATCCGAATGAAGAAATTTGTCTAGCACTTATTGTTTGCAACTAATCGACATGAATAATTGGATATTATATCGAATGAGTAAGAAAGACAAGTAAAATTGTCAACAAACCTGGCTTGCAGTAGTAATCCAAAATGACTAGTGTCTGTTCCGAGGGCCGGAATTTTGAAAACCCTGTGAACTTTAGAGGTACTAAAGATTACTGAAATACATCAGAACCATTAAGTGTAGGTAGCACTGAGCACACAACAAACCCTAATGACAGTCCTGCCTAATGAGTAATGAATCAATTAGAAAATGGGTGATGAGGAGTGGCTGCTGAGTGTTGAGGATGTATCTCAGGATAAATCGGGTTTGCTTGGTGGGTGCTGCACGCCTGAGCCCTGAACGGACTGGGAAGGTAGGCACGACGGCGCGCCCGGGCAGCGGTGACGCTGTTGGGCGAGCGGCTCCTGGCCTCCTGTTAGTCCGGCATCTCCTCCTAGAGTCATGCCGTCCGGGGACGGCAAGTCGCCGGCGAGGCAGGCGGCTGGGGGCGAGTAGAGATCGGAAGCGCGCAGCAGAACAAAGGGGAATCGGGGCCTGGGATGACCCAAAATCCCAGGGTAGGCCGGCCCACCGTGGGCACCCTGTAGAGATACACACCCGAGCGGCAAACATGCATTTTCAAAACTAATTTAGGAACATTTAGCTGACCAATTAAACAACTCTGTTGTAATAATATCAGATTCGTATTTGAACAACTAAGCTTGTTTAGCTTGATGGGTGGAGCAGTGTTATTATGACACGAAGCACGTATTCTGATCGTATAGTGATCATAAAAGGGGGAAACTCTAAGCATATTTTTTTAGCAAAAGAGGGTTTCCCCTCCGATTTCTATTAAAGAAACCACCACGGAACCAACATGATCAATTAAACCCTAAGCATGATCAATTAAACCGTATTATGGCTGTGCCATGGCAGATTTGAAGCTGCAAACCGGAGAAATGATATTTAGCATCCATTGTTTGCTTCGAACTAAGAACTAAATTCTAAGAGCTGAAAAGAAAGTAGAGTAACCAAGTTAAGATCTATTTTCTGGTTGAGATCAAAAAGTTGAGGAGATATGAAGTACCACCTCTCTTGCGGCGCCGTGTAGGCATCGGGGGTGCGATGGCTGTCGGTGGCGTTGAAGCAGATCTACGACAGTAGACGGGTGCATCGGGGGATAAGTCCCGTTGCGGTGGAAGAGAAGGTCGTGTGAGCGGCCCCGGCAAAGAAGATGACGTCGCCGATGAAGCGAGAGGACGCGATGCAAGGCTATTGGTCCGTCGCCGTGGATGAGAAACGTCCATCTCTAGCAGTGGACAACGCGGTCTTGGTAGGTGCTCCGGCATGGTGGAGGACGGTGGCGATGGATGTGGTGGAGTACGGCGGCGATGGATGGGGTGGCGGACGGAGGCTGGTGTGGGGATGGGGTGTTCTAGCGCGGACGGTGTATGAATGGGAAAATGGAGGGAGAGGTACGGGGAACCATGTTTTTGGGAAGCGCCTGTCTGAAATATGGGAAAGTTACGAACTTAGCCCCCGTTTAAAATTTGGACGTCTCGTCGGTTGGGGATAGGACGGTAATCTCGCATCTCGCCAATATTTGCCTAGAGCGATTTCGGACGAGGAGAGGGTGGTTGGCACCCATGGTTGGCGCCCACAGTGTATGAACGGGGCTGACAGGTAGGGCGGTTGTGTCACGTCTGACAGGTAGAGCGCTTTCGGCCGAGTCGAGTTTGTTTTGCCGCCCACGATGTATGAATGGGGAATGGAGGGAGAAACAGAGGTCTTTCGGACGAGCTTGAATCAAATGTGTTTTGCCGCCCATGTTTGACGCCCACCGTGTCAGAATGGGCTCAGAGGCGGTCGTGTCACGTCTAATTGAAGTTACTAACCTACCCCTATTTAGAGCAGTGGAAATCGGGCCGATGGATTGTCCGTGTAATGGGTAGACAGTAATTTCCATCTCCCAAACACTTGGCTTCGGGCAGCCGACGTGGGAGTGGACATTTTGCCGCTTCTTTCGAATTTTGGAACAATAAGCATCCACGTTTACCCTGGCAACTAAATTCGAATCCATTTTGTATTCCTATATGAATCTTTATAAATCATTCTATGTGTTTTTATATATCTTCAAAAGGACGACAAAGATGTATTCCACTGTCATATATGAATATGGTTTACAAATGCTGATACTCAAATTCAGAAGCTAGAATCCAGTTTAAGGTGAATTCGAATATTTGGAACACTTCATGTCCAACTCAAATGTCACACGCAGCATAATGTGTACTCCCATTTAGATATGTACACAAGCGATGTATCAAGATTCAAATACCGAGTCAATCAACCAAGAATGTACAGAACTAACAGACATATAAACACTTATAGAGTATATGGATCAATAATATCAACTAACATACATAAGCCAGGCCGCTGTACTTTTTTTGGCTACAACAACATCCTTTTTTAGCCAGCATCTTGGCCCTTTCCGATGCGTGCCACTTATGGTCCATCTATACTACTACTGTTGCTGAATGCACATTCAGCCCGATTGGCATATTTGTAGGTCTGGCACAGCAATCCAAATGACATGTCTCCGAGTCTTATCAATTAATACAAACTTGTGCTCAAATAAAATTACAAACCAAAAAAAAACAATTATTACATGATCTCTAAAACAAATGGTTTGACTGATTACATGAACAGACAACACAAAGGTTATTCAACGATGGAAAGAACATTTCACCTATGATTTACCAAGTAGGAATTTAATTTCCTTTTTTCCTTCAGGACCTTAACAATCTGGTCAGTCTCAGCTTGCTTCGTTTTGAAATCCAACAAATATTTAATGGTTGTCTTGAGTACTGCTTGTGATTGTGCTGTTTGCTTCCTCAACATGTCAACTTCATCTCTAAGTGCAGAAGCATAATCTCTTTCTACCACTAGTTTAGCCTCTAGAGCATCAGCAGTTGGCAATTCATAATGCACGATTGGGCCGGTGCCACTGATGTGGGATGATGCAACGTCCATGGGGACCTCGCTCTTTGATCTTGGGTTAACCTGTTTTGCCATTAAAGTTCCGATTGGATTCAGAAAAGTTGAAGTTAGCAAAACATCTCAGCTGGGAGTTATAACAGCAAACCAGTTAAACAAACAAGGAATTAAAGAGTTTCAATTGGATGCTGAAAAGTAGTTATTAACATCATTGTAACCCGCTGTTGCAGCAGCAAAGCAGTTAAACAAACAAGTAGATATTTAAGTTAAGGCAAACAGGTAATTCTTAATAGTAAGTATCAAACACATAGATAGGCGCAATCTACAATATGATTAACAGGCTGTGGCATTATGTAATCAGTAGCAAACTAAATTAAGCCAAGCAATGTAATTGAACAATTTTGCAATAAGTGGCTAACTAAAATTCCGAGAAGCAGGTAACTGAACTTACGCTAGTTCTTTATACAGGCACACTACAACTTCTTTTTCGCTTACAAGGTTGTACGAAGGAGTCCATGGCATCAATTGCTTGGATACGCAGTCCCAATACTTCTTTCTTCCCACACTGCATTGGTAAGTCGAATGGTTAATCTGGTAAGATGGTGCGTCCTTAATATGTTATATGAGGACGTGTAGTCAGACTAGTTGTAGCCACACACATCACACTGGCTTTTACTGTATATTTCATGCGATTACTTTTGGCATATCGAGATCTAAGCAATCTACAATAGGATGAAAAGACTGGCATCCTTCACATTATTGGCGAACTCAGTTCATAGAAACAAGCAATTCAACCATTCTGTGGGTAAATCAAAAGCACCATTGGAATATTTTTCACTATCCAATCATACACGCAAAAAGGGGCGATGCCACCATAGGGGCTGGTATGGGCGGCCGCCTCAGGTGGCTGGAAAGTGTGCACCTAGTTTGAGTCGTCCAGGTTGGCCCACGCTAGTTTTGTTCGTCCCAACGCACGAGCAGGCAATGTAAAAAATGAAGAAAAATGTTTCAATTTGGATGGGCCAATAACATAAGTGCAAGGCAGGCCCTATAGCAGGCTCGCGGCCAAAACGAGCGCCTCCCATATCGATCAACAGCAGGAAAAATCCCAATTCATTCGCTCCAGCCTCCAGTCTGGTTCGCTCCTAACCTAGCCGCCGCTGGACAGACCGACACAGCACTTCCTCGCGCCCTCGTTGGAGGGCGGTCGCCGGGCTTCAAGCGAACGGAAGGACAAGAAGATGAAGATCCAACCCTGGGTGTAGCCTGCGTGGGAGGCAGCGGCGGCAGCACGGGCATGGCATCGAGCTTGCGCAAAGGGACAGTCGCAGCTTGTAAGAGTAGCATGCGCAACTAGCAGGTACATCACATCCCTGATTATATCTAATTCAACTCTCTAATTTCTGGCCAATAGTTAAACCTGACGGTGTTGTAAAACTGCTTGTATGTAGGGAATCTATGAGAAAATGAAACCAATTTCTACTTATTTTATAACTCCCCCAATCAATACTGAACTGACTGAATCTGATGTATCTAATCAAGTTTTCGGTGCAAACATACAAGCTCATGTTGTTCTTGAGCCTGAAGTGTCTAATGAATAGACTGCTAATGAAGGATTTGATGCAAACATTTTACATGCTCCTGGTGATGAACATATAGTGTCTAATGAGGGATCTAATGCAAGCATTTTGCAAGCTCATTGAAGGATTTAGTGTCTAATGATGATCTACTATGTTGAGAGAGACAGAGATTTGCAGGCATTGATGATAAGCAAATTATAGTGTATTTTCATAGCTTGAGGAAACGCCGAGGCCATCTACCAGAAAGTCCCCGTATCATGACAACATAGCATAAATACTTTTCTAATCTGTTGTTTTAAACTATTGGCATACTTGTGCAGGATAGATATATTGATATGCAGTTTGCGCACTGGTTATAGGTGCAATTACACTTCGATATTTTCAGCCAGAGAACGAATAATTCAAGCAGGTACAGACCATGTTTGTAGTCCTTGTACACCATGTTGCATTTTGTGTTTTTTGGTGCTTGCATCATTTAGTGTTTATAATCTGAACTACTTTGGATAAATAGCTGGTTTTCAAAGTGCATGTAGCTTCACATTTCTCAAGTTATGTTGATTTCCGGAGTGCAAGTGCCTTCGTATTTTTTAAGTTAAATGTTCGCCCCTGGTAACTTGCATTCGTGGATCCGCCACTGCACACAAATCATACACGAATGCCAGTACGAATTAAACAAAATGCAAGGACTTACGCTAGCTCGTTGTACAGGCTCACTGCAGCTCTGCTTGCGCTTGGGATGTTCCATGTACAAGTCCATGTTACCACTTGCTTGGATGTGCAGGCCTTGTGCTCCTTGCACCCCCCTCTGCATTTTTGACACGGCGAATGGTTGATCAAATAAGAGGAATCGACCTTGATGTTGTACCGGAGGACAGATACTTACAAGGTTATACGGGTGTGCAGGATGTGTACCAGATCCCGTAGCGCCGTCATGCTTCGCAAAAAAATGGATTTGCTTGTTTCAGATGATATCTCCAGAAGAAATAAGAGTTAAAGTCAGAGTTGCATAGGCGTGTAAGCTAAGAGAGCAGTGAAAGGATATCCAAACATCGTCGGAACAGTGCACAAGGGAGTGATGTGTGGATACCTAGTTCGGGCCGGCGTTTCGGCATGCTCGCCTAGCTAGAGTGCGGGTCACTTAAGAGCCGTTGAGGGTGATGCGCTGGCGTTGGCTGACTGCGCACGGATGCAGATCTTGAGTGGCAGTGGAGCGCTACGATGCGGTGGACGAGACCATTGGTGAAGCCCCAACGGCCTCGGGGAGCGGAGGTGCGACGATGTGCTCGGTGAAGTAGCCCCGGTGAGCTGGGAGACGGCGTCGGTGAAGCGCACCTGATGCGGTGGAACTCAGTGTCTGTGAGGCACGTCGGTTGCGGCGGCCGACGTTGTCGGTGGACCACCCGGTGCGGTGGACGAGGGCGTAGATGAGGTAGCTCCGGTGCGGTGATGAAGCGCGACCGTCATCTTCGTCGTCGTCGTCCGGCACAGAGGTGGGGAAAGAGACGAGACGAGGGGCGATTCGAACTTTGCTTGGGTTGGCGGCGAATTAGGGATTTGAGCAATCTGGGCACGGAAGGGGACGGTGGAGAAGAGAGATTTTGCAGGGCTGGAATTGGGGCCGCCAGATATTTCAATCTGAAATGTGGAAGCGCAAACTTATTTTGTCATCA